>NC_080164.1:124575979-124737085 GCF_950295315.1 Erinaceus europaeus | reverse complement strand
CTGAGGAGATAGCAAAAGGAGCAAGCCATCAAAGAACTGGCAAGAAAATGTTTCAAGTAGAGGGAAGGGTCAATGCAAGGGTCCCTGAGGGAAGAGTTTCCTTGGAATGTTCCAGAAACATGCAAAAGTGTTTGTGGGAGACAGCAAAAGAAGGTGGTAGTAGAGCTGTTTGGTTTCAGAGCATGTTGAGTACATTTTTGCTCTGACTTCAAAGAGTTATAGACTTCCTTAGTTTTAAAATTCATAAAATTTTATTTATTTATTTGGTAGGATTGAGAGAAATTAAGAAATTAATTAACCTTAATCACAGATAGTCTTCAATCCCAGCCTGTTGTATCTGGCTCTATACCAAATATCTATCACCCTTTTGGTACACAACCCTGTCAGGACACCAGGAAAATTCCCCCCACCTCCACCCCTACTTCACAGTCTGGATATTCTTACCTCATTTTTCTCAATTAAGGTTCAAAGGCTCCCTCTGACACCTTTCCCTGTTTCTCTGTTAAGAGTCACTGTTCCTTTCAAGGTGATTCCCTGAGGGATGGGATATGGATTCTGGTGGTGGGAATTGTGTGGAGTTGTACCCTCCTTATCCTATGGTTTTTGTCAGTGTTTCCTTTTTACAAATAAAAATTTTTTTAAAAATTCTAAAGCAAAATACTGACATTTTCTAGGTCTGGTTTTTTGATCAGAAGTTTTTTATTTTTTAATTTTCTTCTTTGGTTTCTTTTATGTTTTTCTGTATTAGAGTTAAATGTTTTAACAATTAACTCCCACATGTTTGCATGCATAAAAATATTAAAATTTAGAAAAGATGGCTTTCAAATAAAAAAAAGAATATTCCTATCAAGGTTTGGTTAGCCATCTCCCCTTCTAGGTATGACTTATAACAAACAGCTCTACTAATAAGGCTCCTTGTGTTCTCCTATGTTCTAGCCATACCTTTGTAATAAATTTCTTTATCTCAGTTTGCTTGGATATCTCTTGTTGGAACTCTCACTGATAAACTAGGCCTTTGGGGGGGCGGGTGGTGGCACACCTGGTTGAGCACACGTTACAATGTGCAAGGGCCTGGGTTCAAGCCCCTGGTTGCCATCTGCAGGGCGAAACCTCTGCAAGTGGTGAAGCAGTGCTGCAGGCTCCTCTCTCTCTCTCTCTTTCTCTCTCTCTCTTTGCATCTACCTTTTCCCTCTTGGTTTCTGGCTGTCTCTATCCAATAAACAAATAAAGACAATAAAAAAGTAAAATAAAATAAACTGAGCCTTTGAAATAAGAATTTGCAATCCTTTGAGACTTTCTTCTCTAATAAGAGGAGTTGCACCTTTTAAATCTTAGCTCTACTGTTCCCCACCTCCACTTCCCGAGAGAGTGACTGTTTTTTAATGCTTTGTTAAAAGATGTCACCTTAATCACAGATAGTCTTCAATCCCAGCCTGTTGTATCTGGCTCTATACCAAATATCTATCACCCTTTTGGTACACAACCCTGTCAGGACACCAGGAAAATTCCCCCCACCCCCACCCCTACTTCACAATCTGGATATTCTTACCTCATTTTTCTCAATTAAGGTTCAAAGGCTCCCTCTGACACCTTTCCCTGCCCACTATCCTAATGTTTACAGTCTTCATGTTAATGTCAAATATTTAAGATGACTCTTAGAAAAAATTCTAAATCTTTTAGCACCATAATCTCCAAGATTGCAAAATCAGGATAAAAATAATGTTAAATTCACAGGGTTGTTGGATGAATAAAACAAATGCCACATCCTGGAAAATCCATTGTCTTCTCCAAGAAATGCATGGCTGACTATAAAGAAGCAATTTCCCTTCATCTCTACATCCAACTTTTGTTGATTGGTTTCTAAGAAGTAAAAACTTCATTAATACTCTGAGTAGCATAAAAAAATTGACATTTCTCTGCACTAATTCTCTAAGTTTTATTTGTCACCTCATCTAATCGCCACAACAACAGTAAGTTCTCTATAAAGCCTATTTTATATCTTTTTTATTTTCATATGAGAGAAAATATAGGCACAGAGAGGAAGCAACTCACTCAAAGTCAAGAATAAAAATTAAAACCTAGAGTTAACTGAACAGAGAGCCACACTGTTAATCCTCTTGCTTATAGTCTCACTTGCTTATGTTCTTCGGGACATATGTGAAGACAAATCACAAAATAGGCTCCAATTTATGAGATGTGTAGAAATTATGATGCAACTGAAAATAAAGTATACATGTTTGCAGAAATTCACGACTCATCACTCAGCTAAGGCAATGCACTCTCAAACCCAACCTAAACCAACTGTGCTTGGCTATCTGAGCTGTAGCATAGTCAAAAGTGTTCTATATGAGCCTCACCTGAACTGAGAGCATGTTCCACTTCCTGCATGATCACCCCAGGGGAGGTGCTGGTGACCTCCACACCGATTTTCCCACAGGTAACCACGACTGACAGCGTTGTTTGGGTTGTCTGGGCTATTGTTTGGGTTGTCTGGGCTGTTGTTTGGGGCACTGTCACAGTGGGCACTGGCTCTGTGGTGGCATGTGTAAAGGGTGTGTGGCCAGAGCTGTGTTCCTCTGTTGCGGCCTTGGATGTGGTCGGAGCCTTGAATGTAGCTGGGGCTTTGGACATGGTTGGAGTTGCTGTGGGCTTGGTGTTGGCCTCAGTGGAAGAGCTGTGGTTGGTGCTGACAGAGGCAGAAGCCACCTCTGGTGGTGTGGTTGAAAGAGATGAGGGTGATGAGACCAGGGCCTGAGGAGAGGTGAGTGTGGAAGATTTGGTGGTAGCTGGCACACTGGCATTGGGAAGGCTTGAGGTGAGTTCCATGAAGGACGTGGCTGTTACATGGACTCCACTGTTTGTTGGTGAGGGGTTTGTTCTTGTAACATTCCAGTTCAAGACTGTGCTGGTGATCTCTTCTTTGGGCTCTTTCGAGACATTAGTGAAGACTGGAGAGGTCTGGGCTGTTGCAGTGACTGGAAGGATAGAGTTGCTGGGGAAGCTTTTGTTGGAGGCAGCAGAAAGGCTTTGTGAGGAGTTGATCCAGATGGCCGTGGGTGAGGTGATTTTTGTTGGGAGAGAAACTGGCTTGGAAGCTGTGGTGGGCATGCTTTGGACTCTCAGGCCTGTGAAAGAGCCAGCACAGAAATGGTTAATTCAGGGAAGTCAGGCAGTGGCACAGCCTGTTAAGCGCACTTAGCAAAGGATTTCAGTTCGAGCCCCCAGCTCCCCACCTGCAGGGGAGTCGCTTCACAGGCGGTGAAACAGGTCTGCAGATGTCTTTATCTCCCCCTTTCTGTCTTCCCCTCCTCTCTCCATATCTCTGTCCTATCCAACAACAACGACATCAATAACCACAACAGTGTTAAACAACAGTGTTAAGGGCAACAACAGGGGGAAAAAAAAAAGAAATGGTTAATGTGTGAAAAAGAGAGAGGCAAGGCTGTTTGACATTTTTATAGGTCTTTCTCACTTTTGCAAAGTGTAGCCCATTTTCTGGGGAGTGGGACGGTAGTGCAATGGGTTAAGCGCACGTGGAGCAAAGTTCAAGGACCTGCGGTGTAAGGATCCCGGTTCAAGCCCCGGCTCCCCACCTGCAGGGGAGTCACTTCACAGGTGGTGAAGCAGGTCTGCAGGTGTCTATCTTTCTCTCCCCCACTGTCTTCTTCTCTTCTCTCCATTTCTCTCTGTCCTATCCAACAACGACGACATCAATAACAACAACAATAATAACTACAATAAAACAACAAGGGCAACAAAAGGGTATAAATGAATTTTTAAAAAATTAAAAAAAATTTTCTTCCCACTAATTACTAGGAATCCCTTTGTGACTATCAGTTGAAAGCAGCCCAAAGGCTCAGTAAGTGCAATTAGTAGATCAGTCCACACACATCCTGCCAGTATGCAGAAAAAAAATCACTCGATTTCTTGCTTGCTTAAAACCTGGCCCTTGGGGGGAGGTATAATGGTTATACAAAAAGAGTATTACTATGCACAATGACCTGGTATCAAGTCCCAGGTCCTCACCTGCAGGAAGAAAGCTTCATAAGTGATGAAGTAGTGCTGCAGGTGTCTTTTTCTCTTTCTCCTTCTCAGGCCCCTGTCCCTCTCTATTTCTCTCTGTTCTATCAAGTAAAATAAATAAAGTTTAAAAATAAATAAAAACCTCAGGTCCCAGATTCAATCTTGCATACTTCCATAAGCCAGAACTAAGCAGTGTTCCGGTAAACAAAATAAAACAATCATCTGGGGAAACTGTTTGTCTCTATAGAAATGTGTGGTCCGAGAGGTGGCGCAGTGGATGGAGCAGCGGACTCTCAAGCATGAGGTCCTGGGTTCAGTCCCCGGCAGCGCATGTGCCAGAGTGATGTCTGGCTCTTTCTCTCTCTTCCTAGGTTTCTCATTAATAAATAAATAAAATCTTAAAAAAAAAAAAAAAGAAATGTATATGGATAGCTGAAGGGCTGCTCCACCAGTTCCCCCCATGTGTGATGGGTAAAAAAGGCATGGAGAAAAAAAGCTGAGAGAGGAGGATTCTGAGACTTGAAATATTTTCTGGTACTGAAATCCAGTTCTTCCCAATTCTAATTATGATCATACTATTTTGCAAGATTCATAATTAATATTGCTTTCTTTTCCCCACTTTCCATTTATCCATTTCATTTCATTTCATTTCATTCACTGGTTTCAATGTACAAACACTTTACTAGATACTGGGCTTAAAATTTAACTTTTTATGTAAAACATCTTTTGACTGCTTTCTCAAGCCCTTGCTATTTTCTTTTTTAAATTTTTTTATCTTTATTCATTTTAAATAGAAACAGAGAGAAACTGTGAGAGGAGGGGGAAATAGTGTGGAAGAGAGACAGAGAGACACCTGCAGACCTGCTTCACCACTTGTGAAGCTTACCCCCTGCAGGTGGGGACCAGGGGCTTGAACCCGGATCCTTGAGCACTGTAATGTGTGTGCTTAACCAGGTGTGCCACCGCCTGGCTCCGCCCTTTCTATTTTCTTAACACAACTAGCTCCTTTCTCCCCATCATTTCCATCTCACTGGATGGCAATCTCATTTACTCAGTTGCACAGTAAAGAACATCATTATTGGTGCATGTTTTTCCCCTCACAGTCCACAGCACATCCAATGATAGATCATGAAATGTATCCCAACCCGACCACTTTTTGCCTCTTCACCAATTACCTCAACATCATTTGAGTTGCCAGTCACTGAATCTGCCATAGTCTCTTCACTGGTTTTCTAGGGTTTAGGTTTTTCCCTTTTGTGATTATTCTACTCAAAGCAACCAGCATGATGCTTTAAAGTTATAAACATATCATATTCTTGAAAAGATCAAAATTTAATGACAGTGTTCTTTTGCACATAGAACAATATCTCAAAACTACTTCCTTTTGTCATTTCATGTTCTTCTCTTTCTTAGTTGAGCTGTACTTAAATGTTGCCTCTTCCACAGGGAGCCTTCCCAAACCTAACTAAAATTTTTCCTACCCAACTTGTTTATTTTTTAATTCAAAATGTTTTAATGGTTAAAATATACACAGCACTTACCACATTATTTTATGGTGTAGAACTCAGTGGTACTAAGTATATACACATTGCTATTCAATCATCACCATCTACATCCAGAACATTTTCATCTTTCCAAATGGAAATTCCTTAACTGTTAACTAATGATGCTTCAACCTCTCTTTCTAGTCTCTGGACACCACTATTCTATTTTATGTCTCCATGAATTTGATTGTTTCATGTATTTCATGTGATTAGGTTATTTCACTTAACAAGTCTTCAAGGCTCATCCATTGTGTAGCACTTGTCAGAACTTCCTTTAAAAAAAAGTGGAATACCATTTCACTGTATGCAGATAAGTCATTCTGCTTTTCCATTTAGGAGCCAAAGGACTTAATATGTTGTTTTTATCCTGAATAATGTTATGAATCTGAGTGTATCTGTATTAATTTGAGAACCTGCTTTCATGGCGGGGGGTAGGTATGAGCCCATAATTGGAAATGGTGAACCGTATAGTAATTTTGCTTGTTTGAGGAATAGCTAGCCAAATCCATTCCTCAGGTTTTTAATACAATAGAGTATTGATTCTTGAAATATATATATTTATATATCTTTACTAGCTGGTTCATGAGGATTCAGAGACCTGGTCTCATTCATTGCTGTTTTCCTCAAGCCTAGGATAGTTCCTTGGTTACAATGAATATTCACTTAAGTACTTGTGGAGAAATGGACAAGAAGGTTAGGAACAAAGAGGAAAGGAAACAAGAAGGAAAACAAACATATTAGCTTAAGCACATACTAAAAATACTCCAGTAACTCTGTACTCTCTGCTGCATATCACCTAATGGGGCCACATTTATCACTGTTGCCTCTGGGTGACTCCTTACCTGATGCTTTAAGAGGGTAGGAACCTTACTTACAGAAGTCAATTTCACTCTATGTTGTTTTACTCTGATGAAAATCTATGCCTGATGTTCGGGCAAGCCTTTAACTACCTAACTTTATATATTATGTAGAGGTTTTCTAGCTTATCATTAATAGCCAAACATGATCAAACTTCTTAAGGAATAAAGCATAGGCTGGGTTCCAGCATGTACTAAGAGGGGAACGATGCAAAGTGAGGCCTTCGGGCATTTGCAACAAAACTGCTTACTCTTTTACTCTGCTCCACATAAGATGTAGTTGCTAATGGAAAGCAGTGCTATAAAACTTGCCTTTAAAAAGTAGTTCTTGTTATCGAGCTCAATTTAACATTTGAATTGTTATCAAAATAACCAATTTTCTTTTATTTAAAGGTAGCTGGCAAAGACCATTCACTACAGAGAGTTATCCTCCTTATACAGGGATAGCAGACCTCTCAAACTGGGCTGTGGAAGGCTTCTGGCAGTTGAGAAATGTCAATGATTTCAGGATGAATACACATCAAGAGATCTTTGACACTTGAGCAAGCCAACAGCTAGAATAAATATTAAAACACTGTATCTTCATATTTAACTGGTTTTTGCATCCTGGTAGCTTCTCTAACTCACTGTAGCCTCTGAGGCCTAAGCCAAAAATGACAAAAGTTTACTTACTAGCTGGTTCATAGTATCATATAACAGATGGGCAAATGGAGGCAGAATGAGCTTCACTCAGTCTAACAGTATACCTGACAGCTTGAGACAAATAAAAAGTGAATCATATACAAAAAGCACACTAATAATTCAAGCTTATACTGAATATTTTTTATATCTATGTTTTTTTTCTAGGTCACTACATAGCATGATAGAAAGGACACTTGAAGAGACTTTTGGAAGTAAAAGTATATTGCAGTAGGAACCCTGAGAAAAGTATAGACCAGGAAAATAGCATATTAGTTATGCAAAAAGAATTTCATGCCTAGGCTCTGAAGTTCCCAGCTTAGTCCCCAACACTTCCATAAGCTAAAGCTGAGCAGTGCTCTAGTTTAAAAAAAATATATATATATATCTTTTAAAATGTATGAAAAAGGACAAATATGTCCTGTATGGGGAACATAGAACATAAAAAGATACAAATATCAAATGACATTTACAAAAGCCACAAGGAAAGGTGACATTTAAGTTAGTTCTGAAAGGACAAGAGCACACAGACTCCTTTAAGGTATATGATGTTCAGGGTGACCTTCACATTGTCTGTTATTCCTACTACACATAAAAGTTGTGCTATGGAAATCATTATAGTGCTGAAATGACATTCTCCAGGAATTGTTTTGGTTGCTGGAATCACCCTGTCTCTTTTTTAATTTTGACCTGTATACTTTTTGTAATAGATCCTTTAAAATTTTTCTTAAGGTTTTTTAAATTTACTTAGTTTGGATAGAGACAGAAATTTAAAGGGAAGGATGAGATAGAAAGGAAGAGAGAGAAACCTGCAGTACTACTTCACTGCTTATGAAGTTTCCTTCAGCAGGTGGGGACTGGGGTTTTGAACCCAAGGCCTGTTAACAAAAGAGCTTTGCGGTTCCCGGAAGATGGCGGACTGAGAAGCTGCTAGTGGCTTGAGCTCTGACCACATCTTCTGGAAACGGTAGGATTTTCTGCCTTTAGTAGGCCAGTCAATAAGGGGTCCTAGCGGTGACACCAAGGAGGTGACTATAACTTAATTTGGGTTAAAAAATAAGAGTAGAAAAAAAGGGAAAAAATTTTTTTCTTTTAAAATTATTAAGCACACCCCCTCCCCATTCCCCCCCCCCATAACCAGTCCCTGGGGACGAGCTCCTAGCAGGCTCCCCTGCTGACCTTCTTTCTTCACCAAGATTCCTGTCCTACCAGGGAGTATCATTCATTCTAAGTCTATACCCTTCTGAAACCTCTGGCCTTTTTTCTTTCTAAGTAGCCAACCCATCCCACCACACCCCACCCCGCATAGCTAATTAAATAATTAAAAATAAATAAATAAAAAAACTCTTTCCTTTCACCGCTCTTTTATGACTGTTCTTTTTCTTATCTTTTTCTTTTTTCTCTTTCTCTCTTTTTTTTTTATTTTTCTCATTCTTGTCATCCTTTCTTCCTTAATCCTACAGCTTCCAAAGCCACAGGCCCCATCCCCCACACCACCAAACAGTGTGCTTTTTTGAATTCACTGATACACATATGGGAATTATTTTGGGGAAGAATTCTGAGACTCAGAGTAGACTCTCACTACGAGTATCTCTGCTCAACTTCCCTTCATCCTTTAGCTACCCCTAGAATATACAGTGGGTAGTAGATTTTCATAACTGTCTATTTCAGCTATCCTTGTCTAGTACTGAGGTTTTTTTTTTTTTTTTTTTTTCTCTTTCTTAACAATCAGCTGCCTCTGAACACAAGGTTTCAGGTAATCTGGGACAGGGTTTTTTTTTTTTTTTTACCCTGCTCTATTTTATTATTAACATTATATAAAGGCATATATCTCCCCCCCCTTTAGGTTGATACTCTTTGGTATCTTTCATTGCTAGGGTAGTGGGCATCTTATCTATTGTTGGAGGAACTTGTCTCGTTACTCCTACCTCCTCTACAGACTCTCCCCTCCCTCCTCCTCCAAGATAATTAAAAAAATTAAATTAAATTAAATTAAAAATAAAGTAATAAAAAAACCTCTCCTTTCACTGCTCTTTAATTACAGCTCTTTTTCTTATCTTTTCTCTCTCTTGTCTCTTTTTTCTTTTTCTTTTTTATCTTGTCATAAACTTCTTCCTTCTTCTGTGCGTTTCTGAATTTGTGAATTATTTTGAGGAAGAAATCTGACTCAGAGTGGACTCTCTATGTGTGTATCAAAACCTTCTTATGTGTATATCAAAACCTTCTTGGACAAACAACAGTTAAAGGAGGCAACCATCACCAAACTGGCCCTGAAAGAGGTTCTAAAAGACCTCTTATAAACAAGAACATCACTATAAAACTTGCAATATATCAGAGCAAACAAAAAAATTTTTTTTGAACAATGGCACTACAATACATTAAATCCATAATATCAATAAATGTCAATGGCTTAAACTCACCCATCAAAAGGCACAGAGTGGGGGGATGGATCAGAAAACATAACCCAACCATATGCTGCTTGCAAGAATCCCATCTGTCACAACAAGATAAACACAGACTTAAAGTGAAAGGATGGAAAACTATCATACAGGCTAACGGACCACAAAAAAGGGCAGGAACAGCCATTCTCATCTCAGACACAATAGATTTTAAATTAAATAAAGTAATAAAATAGGCAAGGACATTACATAATGATTAGAGGATCAATCAGCCAAGAAGACTTAACAATTATTAACATCTATGTACCCAATGAGGGACCATCTAAATACGTCAAGCACTTAATGAAAGAATTTCAAAAATACATCAATAGTAATACAATAATAGTGGGAGATTTCAATACCCCACTCTCACACTTAGACAGATCAACAAAGCAGAGAACCAACAAAAATAAAGGAGAATTGAATGAAGAGATTGACAGACTAGACCTCTTGGACATTTTCAGAGTCCTTCACCCCAAAAAACTTGAAGACACCTACTTTTCAAATTCACATAACACATACTCAAGGACAGACCACATGTCAGGCCACAAAGACAGCATCAATAAATTCAAGAACATTGAAATCATCCCATGTATCTTATCAGACCAGAGTGGAGTAAAACTAACATTTAACAACAAACAGAAAAGTATTAAAAGTCACAGAATTTGGAAACTAAACACATACTCCTTAAGAACCACTGGGTCAGAGATTCACTCAAGCAGGAAATTCAAATGTTCCTGGAAACAAATGAAAATGAAGACACAACCTATCAAAATATTTGGGACACAGCTAAAGCAGTACTGAGAGGGAAACTTATAGCCGTAGAATCACATACTAAACACCAAGAAGAAGCTCAAATGAATGACCTTACTGCACACCTCAAGGACTTAGAGGAAGAGGAACAAAGGAACCCTATAGCAACCAGAAGGACAGAAATCACTAAAGTTAGAGCAGAAATACTCAACATCGAAAATAAAAGAACCATACAAAAGATCAATGAAGCCAAATGTTGGTTCTTTGAAAGATTAAACAAAATTGACAAAGCCCTAGCCAGACTCACCAAACAAAAAAGAGAGAAGACTCAAATTAATAGAATTGTAAACGATGGAGGAGATATCACAACTGACACCACAAAAATCCAGAGAATCTTGCGAAACTTCTATAAAGAACTATACGCCACCAAGCAAGAGAATCGGGAAGAAATGGAACAATTCCTAGAAGCATATGCCCTTCCAAAACTGCACCAAGAAGAACGACAAAATCTAAATGCACCAATCACAGACAAAGAAATTGAAACCGTTATTAAGAATCTCCCCAACAACGAAAGTCCTGGACCAGATGGCTTCACAAATGAATTCTACAAAACTTTTAGGAAACAGTTAGTACCCATACTTCTTAAGCTTTTCCATAAGATTGAAGAAACAGGAATACTCCCTTACACCTTCTATGAAGCCAGCATCACCCTGATACCAAAAGCTGATAGGGACAGAACAAAAAAGGAAAACTACAGACCAATATCGCTGATGAACATAGATGCCAAAATATTAAACAAGATCTTGGCCAACCGGATACAGCAACATATCAAAAAGATTGTTCATCACGACCAAGTGGGATTCATTCCAGGAATGCAAGGCTGGGTCAACATCCGTAAGTCAATCAATCTCATTCACCACATCAATAAAAGCAAAGCCAAAAACCACATGATTATCTCAATAGATGCAGAGAAAGTCTTTGACAAAATCCAACACCCATTAATGCTCAAAACTCTACAAAAAATGGGAATAGATGGGAAATTCCTCAAGATAGTGGAGTCTATATATAGCAAACCTACAGCCAACATCATACTCAATGGACAGAAGCTGAAAGCATTCCCCCTCTGATTGGGGACTAGACAGGGCTGTCCACTGTCATCGTTACTCTTCAACATAGTATTGGAAGTTCTTGCCATAGCAATCAGGCAAGAGAAAGAAATCAAAGGGATACAGATTGGAAGGGAAGAAGTCAAGCTCTCACTATTTGCAGATTATATGATAGTATACATAGAAAAACCTAAAGAATCCAGCAGAAAACTAATGGAAGTTATTAGGCAATATAGCAAGGTATCAGTCTACAAAATAAATGTACAAAAATCAGTGGCATTTCTTTATGCAAACACTAAATCTGAAGAAGAAGACATCCAGAAATCACTCCCATTTACTGTTTCAGCAAAATCAATCAAATACCTAGGAATGAAGTTGACCAAAGAAGTGAAAGACTTGTATGCTGAAAACTATGAGTCACTACTCAAGGAAATAGAAACTGATACCAATAAATGGAAAGATATCCCATGCTCATGGATTGGAAGAATAAATATCATTAAAATGAATATTCTCCCCAGATCCAGATACAAATTTAATGCAATACTCATGAAAGTCCCACCAAGCTTCTTTAAGAGAATAGAACAAACACTACAATCATTTATCTGGAACCTGAAAACACCTATAATTGCCAAAACCATCTCGAGGAAAAGAAACAGAAATGGAGGCATCATAGTCCCAGACCTTAAACTATATTATAAAGCCATCATCATCAAAACTGCATGGTAGTAGAACAAAAATAGGCACACAGAGTAGTGGAACAGAATTGAAAGCCCAGAAATAAATCCCCACACCTATGGACATCTAATCTTTGATAAGGGGGCCCAAAGGATTAAATGGAAAAAGGAGGCTCTCTTCAATCAATGGTGCTGGGAAAACTGGATTGTAACATGCAGAAGAATGAAATTGAACCACTTTATCTCACCAGAAACAAAAATCAACTCCAAATGGATCAAAGACCTAGATGTCAGACCAGAAACAATCAAATACTTAGAGGAAAACATTGGTAAAACACTTTCCCCCCTACACCTCAAGGACATCTTTGATGAATCAAACCCAATTGCAAGGAAGACTAAAGCAGAAACAAACCAATGGGACTACATCAAATTGAAAAGCTTCTGCACAGCCAAAGAAACTATCACACAAACAAAGAGACCCCTCACAGAATGGGAGAAGATCTTCACATGCCATACATCAGACAAGAAACTAATCACCAAAATATATAAAGAGCTCAGTAAACTTAGCACCAAAAAAGTAAATGACCTCATCCAAAAATGGGCAGAGGATATGAACAAAACATTCACTACAGAGGAGATCCAAAAGGCTAACAAACATGAAAAACTGCTCTAGGTCACTGATTGTCAGAGAAATGCAAATTAAGACAACACTAAGATACCACCTCCCTCCTGTAAGAATGGCATACATCAAAAAGGACAGCAGCAACAAATGCTGGAGAGGTTGTGGGGACAGAGGAACCCTTTTACATTGCTGGTGGGAATGTAAACTGGTACAGCCTCTGTGGAGAGCAGTCTGGAAAACTCTCAGAAGGCTAGACATGGACCTTCCATATGATCCAGTAATTCCTCTCCTGGGGTTATACCCCAAGGACTCCATAACACCCAACCAAAAAGAGGTGTGTACTCCTATGTTCATAGCAGCACAATTCATAATAGCTAAAACCTGGAAGCAACCCAGGTGCCCAACAACAGATGAATGGCTGAGAAAGCTGTGGTATATATACACAATGGAATACTATGCAGCAATGAACCCACCTTCTCTGACCCATCTTGGACAGAGCTAGAAGGAATTATGTTAAGTGAGCTAAGTCAGAAAGATAAAGATGAGTATGGGATGATCCCACTCATCAACAGAAGTTGAGTAAGAAGATCTGAAAGGGAAACTAAAAGCAGAACCTGACCAAATTGTAAGTAGGGCACCAAAGTAAAAACCCTGTGGTGAGGGGTAGACATGCAGCTTCCTGGGCCAGTGGGGGGTGGGAGTGGGTAGGAGGGATGGGTCACAGTCTTTTGTGGTGGGAATGGTGTTTATATACACTCCTAGTAAAATGTAGTCATATAAATCACTGATTAATATGAGAGGGGGAAAATTAATTGTATGTCTCGAAGTTTTTCAAAACATAAACTGAATCTTTTTAATATATAGGCTGTGTAATTGATATGCAGACTCTCTCAAAAGCCTAGACCAAGTAGATCAGAAGCAACCAATAGCACAGCTATACACAAGACACTGGGGTACTGTACAGCAAACCCTAACAAAAGGACTTTTCAAAGTTAACCCAATTACCAAATAATGTGATGATAACATTAACTATTGATTGTCTTTTTGAACCCTAAGACAGCAGGAACCTCACATCTCCACTAGAGAGCCTCTACTTCCCCCAGTCCTGGAACCCTTGGATAGGGCTCACTTTCCCGTATGCCTCTCCCAATCCATATCAAATAATATTGCATCTGCTGATCACAACCTAACCAACACAACAATTGCCACCTCAACATGCTTCACTTCAGACTGTGTCCAGAGACTTCACATTGGAATGACTACCCTTCAGCTTCATTACTCGGGTGAGACCTTTCCTTTCATAGTATACTCTAATTTCATCTCAGGTGGTTCACTTTCTAACAAAGTCCCAAAAACCTAGATATACACCAGTTTCTGTAAGAGAGAGCATATGTTCACATGTATCCGTAAACTACTGCAAAATATATACCTGAAAGCAGAAGTACACTCGAGTCTGCAGTGAGTACCTCCCTAACACTTCCTCTCCACTATTCCAAGCTTTGGGTCCATGATTGCTCAACAATTTGTTTGGCTTCGTATGTTAACTCTCTTTTCAGTCATCAGGTTCCAGATGTCATCAGGATGCCAGCCAGGCTTCCCTGGACTGAAGACCCCACCAATGTGTCCTGGAGCTCTGCTTCTCCAGAGACCCACCCTACTAGGGAAAGAGAGAGGCAGACTGGGAGTATGGACCGACCAGTCAACGCCCATGTTCAGCAGGGAAGCAGTTACAGAAGCCAGACCTTCTACCTTCTGCAACCCACAATGACCCTGAGTCCATGCTCCCAGAGGGATAGAGAATGGGAAAGCTATCAGGGGAGGGGGTGGGATCTGGGGATTGGGTGGTGGGAACTGTGTGGAGTTGTACCCCTCCTATTCTATGGTTTTGTTAATTAATCCTTTCTTAAATAAAAAAAAATGCTCCTAAAAAAAAAAAAAGAGCTTTACTGGTTGCACCATAGTCAGGCTCCCTAATATACTTCTTTTTATTTTTTTTTTAAATAGAGCACTGATACGCTCTGGCTTTATCAGGAACAACAAAACTGATCCTGTTGTGGGCCCCCATAGGATCCATAGAACATGGGTCAATGATGGTAGAGAATGTTCCATCCTCTGAAGGGAGGATGGATAACATACTCTATGCTCCATCTGAGGAAGATGAGTCCTGAATTTCGGGCAGCATGGAATATTCCTACTCATGACCACAGAATGTAAGCTCAGATCTATAGGGATACAAAGGTCACATAGGCTCCTAAGCTGAATATGGGCCCCAGATCAGATCAAATCAATGAGGTTTACAGACAACAATATTTATATACCTTTCCCATATTTGGGAGCTACTCTCTTCCCTGATCCAGCTTTCTGGTCCTTTTTCCAGCCATGATATCATCTCCCCAGACAATAACTTAGATCCACCTGCATATCAGATGTCAGGCTCAGGAAAAAAAATAGTATAGTCATGGGCTCTTTGGAATATAACTAAAAGAGGACTACTAACTATCTACAAAAGGGACCCCCTCCAACTCTTCATATGAACTTTTCCAGCCTTTAGGTTCATGACTAGCCTACAACTTGTTTGGCTTTATATATTAACTCTTTTTTTTTTTCAGCTACCAGGTTCCAGATGCTAACATGATGCCAATTAGACTGCCCTGGGCAGATGACTACATCAATGTGTCCTGGAGCCCTGCTTCCCCAGAACCCTGCCCCACTAGGGAAAGAAAGAGACAGGCTGGGAGTATGGATCAACCTGTCAATGCCCATGTTCAGCAGGGAGGCAATTACAGAAGCCAGACCTTCCACCTTCTGCACCCCATAATGACCCTGGGTCCATACTCCCAGAGAGATAAAGAATAGGAAAGCTATCAGGGGATTGGACAGTATATGGAGTTCTGGTGGTGGAAACTGTGTGGAATTGTACCCCTCTTATCCTATGGTTTTTGTCAGTGTTTCCTTTTTATAAATAAAAATTAAAAAAGAAAAAACTAGTTTGCTGGTACTGTCCATATCATTGATTGCACAAAACTGAATCTTCTTTATGAATGAAAATTAATGCTCACTGTTCTAATCTGCTGAGGGTGCCAGAATAAAATACCACAGATTGAATAACTTTAACAGGAGAAATTTACTTCTCATGATTTGGAGACTACAAGTCTGAACAAGTTATGACTCAATTCAGTTTCTGATAAGAGCTCTGTCCTTGACTTGTAGGTGGCTACCTCCCAGCTGTGTCTTCACATAGCCTTTCCTCATATGTTAGGATGGAAAAAAAGAGAAGGGAGGAAGGAAGGAAGGAAGGAAGGAAGGAAGGAAGGAAGGAAGGAAGGAAGGAAGGAAGGAAGGAGTGGGGAGAGAGGCTTTTTGCATCTTCTCATAAAGGCACTATTTCCATCATGAGGGTCCCACACTGATGACTTCATCTAAATCTATTGTCCCTAAGCGCATCTCCAAATGCTATAACATTAGGGACTGAGGTTTCAACATTCAAAACTATTGAGACAGTCTGAGGAAATATCATTTCTGACTTTTCATATGTAGGACTTGTATTTTCAATGTAATGTCAAACTGTAAGTGAGTAGGATTAGATGAGCAAACACTAGCAACTCTGTCTTGTCAGGTGGGGCAATGGTGCACCCAGTACAGTGCACGTGCTACAGTGCACAAACAAGGACCATCTGCAGAAGAGAAGCCCACAAGTGGTAAAGCAGTGTTACAAGTGTCTCTCTCTCTCTCCCCCTCTCTCTCTTCCTTCCTTCGCAATTGCTTTCTGTCTTTAGTCTAGAGAAAGAAATAACATAAAAAAGAAACTCTATCGTGTTACCCACCAATCTCACTCTCCTTCATGAATATTACCTGTTTAGTATTTAGTAGTAAAGAATGTGCTTATGAATTGTGTTTTGCTTAGCTAGATGGTCAAAGATTTTTGCAGCCATGAAACTAGTGGTATGAGGAGGAACAAATAACAATAAAACATAAAGTTCCTCTGGAGAAGTTTTAGAGAATGTCCTATAGAGGTTACTAAGTGACTTCTCTCAAAGTTTTACAAGGAACTCAACATCCTGATTTTCTGATTGGGTCTTAGTGATTCAATAAAATCACTGAAGTCCACCAGACCGCTGAGACCAGACCCTCTTTCTTTGTCTTATTGAGACTAGGTCACAGTGTGTTGGCAGTGGTGGGGTTCTAGTTCTGATTCTGTCCATATACAGTATTTAATTCTGACAAAATATACATTTATATCTATTTGAACAATTCAGTTTTGTTACTGAATGCCATGGTTTTATGGTTGGCACTTGAGCAACCAACTATTTCAAGAGGCAAGGGTTGGTGCAAGCAAAACAAGTTTATTTTTACAATCTGAGAAGATGATAGAGTCATAGCTGGAAAAAAAAAAAGAAAGGAAAATCTTACTCTTAGGCCAACATCTGGAATTCAAATAGAGGTAGTATTACCACTACCCTATGACACAGTATCAGTAAGGTCCACAAAAGTACTATAGCAACCATTCCCAAAGAGTGACTAAGCAAGGAGGAGGCTCTGTGAGACTGAGCAGCAAAAATTAAAGTACTGTAATGCTTCACAGACCTTCCCACCTGAAGCAGAGTCATGATCCTCTTGCTAAAGGGGTTATAAATTGGCAAAGAAATCAGCTTGCACATACCATCTTTTTGGATGTATTTGTGAGGCAATAGTCAGAACTCAGTTGGTCTGGTCTGACTAAGAGGAAGATAGGATCCTAAACTTCCTGATTCTACAATGCCAGGGGCATCTGGAAAAGGATATTCATCAACCATCAAGAGTGTGCAAAGGATGTGGTCGCGGAGGTAGTACAATGGATAAAGAGTTGACTCTCAAGCATATGGTCCCAAATTTGATCCCTGGTTCTGTTTTCTCTGTTTCTGTTTTTCTCTGTCTCATTAATAAACAAATAAAATATATTTTTTCTAATGGGTACACGAAGGACAATGTATATAACACCTGGCTCCCATCTGACTCCAGTTCTTAGCAGAATGAGTAAACAGGGTAGGTGGAAAAAAATTACCTTGCTTACTTGCCTCAGTGTATGGTTAGCATTGAGCCATGACACCTGTTGCCTCACTGCTGCTACACTGTAGAATTCCTTGGACATTAACAGTAACTGTCTCTCACTTACAAATAATAGTAAAATGGCTATATTAGTACCCAGTCTGTGGATCAGTCTTCTCAGACAATATGAAGACTGTTCCTGGGGTATAGTTCATCCTGGGCTTGATTCCTCAGTTTAGTTCTTCAATAAAATCTCCTAATATTCTAAACTTGTCTGCTTTCAATTGATATTCTCAAGAAAAGAATTAGCTCTAGTATTACCTTGAGAAAGTAGCAGAATCAATAGAATGAAGAAACTGAACCCACTAATTTCTCAATTTGACATGATTGAGCATCAATTCAAAGCAGAGATGACACTACTACATAGGTTGTGTCCCAGCTGGGCAGTGACAGGGCTGAAAATGGGTTAACTCAGGAAGAAAATCTCCTAGAGCTCTATGTGTATAAAGGCCAACTTATTCATAAACTCCTCTTTATAAGATTACACATGGTATTTTCTCCGTTCATCAGGCTATAAAACTTCTATGTTATAAGAGTAGTAGACAGATTCCTCTTAGAAGAAAAGAAAATTCTAAGTTGGATAGAAAATGACTGGTTTTGGGAGTCGGGCTGTAGCGCAGCGGGTTAAGCACAGGTGGCGCAAAGCACAAGGACCGGCATAAGGATCCCGGTTCGAACCCCGGCTCCCCACCTGCAGGGGAGTCGCTTCACAGGCGGTGAAGCAGGTCTGCAGGTGTCTGTCTTTCTCTCCTCCTCTCTGTCTTCCCCTCCTCTCTCCATTTCTCTCTGTCCTATCCAACAATGACAACAACAATAATAACTACAACAATAAAACAATAAGGGCAACAAAAGGGAATAAATAAATAAAATAAATATTAAAAAAAAAAATGACTGGTTTCTGACCAGGGAGGTAGCACAGTGGTTATATAAGACTTTCATGCCTGATGCTCCTAGTTCCCAGGCTCAACTCCCAGGACCACCATAAGCCAGACCTACATAATGCTCTGCTTATAACAAACAAACAAAAAAACTAAGTAAATAAAAAGAAAATGATTAGTTTCCCTGTATATTGTTCGTAGGAGGAGACTTAAGGATAGTTTATGTCTCTGATACATGAAAGAACTATATTTGGATTTCAAAGGAGGGGGAGGAAGGGGGGGTAACAGATGACTGAGACAGGCGGGCAAATTCACCTAGTGCTGAGAGGAGTTTTGGTATGCTCAAGAGTAGAGTGCACTCTGCACTTAGCTTCTCTCCTCTTGAACTGGTCTCAAAAACACTGTCTGTGACACTGGTAGCAGATGAACAATGGATGCTCTGAACTCTTGCTTTTTCCTAGTTACATGAGCAGCAACCTGGACCAGAGCCAGGGTCTCAGGCAGACTAGTTACCTGTGTTACTCACCTGGTCCTTCCTACCTACCCCCAGCATGTCCTTTCCTGACCTTGACTGTGAAATACCTGAGAAAACATGTGACCAAGCTTTGGAAAATTTGGTGAAACTTGATCAAAACGCTGTTGCTGCCAAGTCAGTGGGCTGAGTGGCTCAGGCTGGGCCTGCCTGGCACAGGGCCCACAGCTGCTGAAAGCCAGAAGACTGTGTCATTTCTAAGGGTTATCTATGCACTCACACCTTGAACTTCCCAGGAGGTCAAGTGAACACTATCGCTCCCCTTTGAAGACTGGGGGTTGGGGGTCAGTTGGGGAAGGAGATGTGAACTGCTTTTCCCTGTGCTGAAGATGAAACTTCGACTGTTCACTGAGGTCAAGAAGGCTGAGAGTCCTGACAAAGGGACTGCAGTTTATATTATGTGCCTGGACCAGAAAAGGCTGGGTGACCCAGCAAATAATCACTCAGTAAAGGCAAGGATTTTTCTACCCTCTGAAAGATATCAATGCTAGGCCATGACAAGAGCAACAGGTCTTTCCTTTGATTCATCTGAACATTTCTCAAAACTACCAGCTAATATGAATTTTTAAATGCACCTCTAGGCTTGTTTCCACAAAGAGACTGCAGGGACTTACAGACCAGTCAGCTGCTTGTGCAACCCTGCTCAATCAGCTGGCCCAAACAAAACCATCCTTTTCATGTTACACTGGATGGACTAAATTTTTTCAAGTTTAAAAGAGACCAAAACACAATTTTAAGATGGTGGATATATTTTAATAATTAAACAAGGTCTCAGTGTTCTTTAGGTTGAGCAGAATCACTGTTTAGAGTTCACACCTCCACAAACTCCCCATGTTGTCTTATCTTTGATTGGGGCTGTTTAGGGCACGCCACACTCCAGAAGGTTCATCTAACATCTAAAAAGCTGTTACTCATTGGAGTCTGGTCCAACCATATGGTATTTGAAAGTTATCATATGCTAGACAGAAATATATGCCCTAAAGTTATCAAACTGTGTTTAAGGAGATGCTTGTTCGAGCTGGAAAAAAAAAGTCATATTCTCTTGAGTGCTTTGTTTATGAAAATGAGATACAACTGTAGTCCAAAAGAGAAAAAGAGCTCCTGCCATGTAGCCACTACATCAGAACCTGAAGACCTGGCATATTACTCGATTTCTCCATCCACAAAACCAGGACTAATGATCTCACAAGGCTCCCTGTTGATGCTGTGAATGCTAATGAGAGAACAGCATTTATGAGAATGTAGCACTTCTTGTGAAAAAATATATAATCTTTTGTTTCCCCAGAAGCAGTCTCTATCTTTGTTAGCCAAATGGCCCTCAAAACTCATTATCTTTAATTTGGGGGTACTATGGTCAGTCTCAGGAGTGAAAATGCCAATGATGTGAGATTCTAAAGGCACTATGTTAGGTTTATATAGGTTTAACTCATATAAAAAGTCAAAAAATAATTAAACTATTACAGTATTGATATTAGAAATAAAAATGGTCTTAACGTATTAGGCCAAAGTAAATGACTCTGGGGTCGGTTGGGGGAGGGTTCAGGTCCTGGAACATGATGGCAGAGGAGGACCTAGTGGGGGTTGTATTGTTATGTGGAAAACTGGGAAATGTTATGCATCTACAAACTATTGTATTTACTGTCAACTGTAAAACATTAATCATCCAATAAAGAAATTAAAATAAAAAATTTTACAAAGATATCTGCAGCCTACTTTGCTCCATTGATTTCTTCTGGCACTTTGTCTCCAGTTCAACTGAGTGTAGATGCCATGCATCCTTGTTCTGAGCTGAGCTGGGTTCAGCACCATGGCAATTTGCCTCTGGGAGAAAAGACTAGGAAGGCCACTGCCAGGAGACCCGCTAGGGATCTGCAAGGGCAATGCAGGTCAAAGTGGGCCTGAAACACTGCTACCAAGATGGAGGCTAATCAGGACATGTTTCTCAGACAACTTTGGGGTGCTGGCCCCTCTTCCCCCAAGGCCTCACCTTTCTGGTAGGATTTTCAGCATTCTTTAAAATTCCTGAGTGGGAGCAGAAAGGAATGCACATCGCACCTTGCGTGACTTGTGGTGGCCAAGCTTAAACCAAAGCAGCCACTCCTCTGGTTACTACTGTCAACCCAGGCTGGAATTTTCTCCTCCCTACACTCACTCAACTGATTGCTGGTAATCTCTGGCCTGAGGATTCATTTCAACTGCCTGTTTCTCCCCTGTGTATTCAGTTACTGGAAAAAAAAAAATTCATGGTAGCAAAAAGAAAAAAAAAAGTCTTTGTGTGAAGGTATTTGCAAAAAAACAATGGTCCCGGGGACCTATCGGTGGCAGCCGGCGGGTTAAACGCACATAGTGCAAAGTGCAAGGATCACGCAAGCATCGCAAGGATCCTGGTCCGATCCCTCGCCTTCCCATCTGCAGTGGGGTCGCTTCACAAGCAGTGAAGCAGATCTGCAGGTGTCTTCCTCTCCTCCTCTCTGTCTTCCTATCTTCTCTTAATTTCTCTCTGTCCTATTGAACAACGACAGCAATAACAACAATCACAACAACAACAATGATCAACAACAAGGGCAACAAAAGGGAAAAAACAGCCACAAGGAGCAGTGGATTTGTAATGTAGGCACTGAGCCCCAACAATAACCCTGGAGAAAAAAAAAGGTCCCCTGCCTGGCACAGGGGTGACATATCTTCCCTTACACCCCACCTCTTACAGGCACCAATCACAATAAAGATGTTTCTAATAACCAGGAGTTCTTATCTTTCCAAAGGCACACTGCCATGGAACCAACCACCTAAAGAGTCTCAACAATTTGTAGAACTGCTTTATTGCTGTTTTATCAGTGAAGTCCAACACTGTCACCCAGGGGTCAGGCAGGACTGACTCAGACTCAGAGTGGAAACTATCAGAAATTCAACAAGTCTACAGTAGACTTCTACCCAGCTACTAAAGGAAAAGATAGATTTTTTCCTTTCACTTTCTCTCTGTCTTTCTTTCTTTCTCTCTTCTCTTTTTTATAGCATGATGAACTTTGAGGGTATCATGTAAAATGACATAAATCAGAAGGAAAAAGGCAAATATAAATGATTTCACTCATCTGTGGACTAGAAAAGAGGAAAGAAAGGAAGAAAGAAAGGAAGAAAGAAAGCTCTTAGATGCAAAGAACATATTGGTGGTTACCAATCTGGAGTGTATAGAGGTGGGTAAAATGGGTAAAGAGGAAATCAATTCTACAGTGCATGGATTTTTTTTTTCCCCTAACACAGCAGTGCTCAGCTCTGGTTTATGATGGTGCAGGAGACTGAACCTGAAACTTGGTAGCCTCAGGCATGAGAGTCTCTTTGCATAACCAATTTACTGTCTACTCCTGATACAGTGGATGGAAACCAGACTTTTGGTGGTGATCATGATGAAGTAAGTACAGATGCCAATTTATGATGTTGTGAACCTGAAACCTATTTAATGTTTAAAATCACTGTAACTTAAACAAAATACAAAAGAAAGGCCATAATAGCAGCCTGCTATGATTCTGAACTTCTTCCTTCAGAAGAGATATTTTTTTTTAGACAGACTTGTTTAGATGGTTGAGACAGCCTTGATGCTGTCCCACCACTGCTTTCCCAGCTGAAATGTTCCTGTTCACCTCTTCCTCTGCTCTGTTTCCATCATAACTGAGTGTAGTGAGCATGACTCCTTACTCTACACGCTGTTGGTGGTCAGTTCTTTGGCAATATGCCTTTAGGAGGACAGTTCTCTGGAGAATCCTGTAGCATTCAGGAATGCATCAGGCTTCTCATCAGCGGCTTAGTACCAGTCTGACTAGTCATGGGATAATGCTGGTGAAATACAATCAATCAGCTGTTGTTTTTCTGTTTGATCAGTGATGTCTAATACTTGTCACCCATGGACCAGACACGACTGACTGTAGTGCATTGTGGAATCACTCAGAGGAAGTTTCCTCTGATGTGGGAGAGGATAGCAGAGGCTTTCAGAAAAGACCAGTGACTCCTGAGTCTGGTGGGCTCATTCTTCTTCCTGTCTCCATTTGATGCTAAAGTTCCTCACCCACATGTGCCAGCATGTTTCCTTTTTGGTTTTTATGTCCTCTGAAAATAGAATTATATGATGTAAAACTACACATTTTTCTGGGTACAGAGCAGTTCATTTCATAGGGTTAATCAAAATTTGATTTGCTTGAAAATTTGATTAAAATTAGAAAAGATTTCAGGGATCTAGCTTCACATATACTTGGTGCGTGTGCGTGTGTGTGCACAACCCACCTACCTGCCACCAAGGCTGGCTTCAGACTCTGATAATTATCTATGTCAACAACCTATCTCAATCATCTTTCTATATAAGTAACTGCCAGCTATAAGCCAAACACTTACTAGCTACATAACCATGAACACATCTCTTAATTACTGTTTATCTTCTCAACTGCCAACTAGGGATTACCTGTACTCAGAGTTGTTGTAAGGATTAAATAAAAACCAATCCTCATATGGTAGATGCTGACGCTTGACTAATCCAACAGCCATTCTCTATTCCTTCTTGACTTCCTCTAATGTCTAATAAAAACTAATTGTTTCTTTCCTGGCCTCCTTTGCAGCTAGAGGTGTCCATGAATCCCAGTTTTGTGCAGTGAGGTAGATGAGAGGTAATAGGCATATGAGAGGCAACAGACTAAGGGATTGCTGGAAATCTTTTGCTTCCTTATAAAAGGAACGTATAAGAACAAGAAAATTTCTTGGTGCCTACCCTTTATCCTACTTTCTTTTCTATGGTTCAAAGGTGACACCTGGCACAGTGGCAGCCATTTTATGAAGCCACAGATTAAACATCAGTGCACTGAGGAAGATGAAAGAGAAAGAAACTTTCTCCTTATTTATCCCACTGATCTTGCCAAGTCAGATCTGGGATGCCTGTCTCCAGAATTCCTGTTAAATAAACAAGAAATGCTTTTGGAGATCAAAGCACTCACTATTGGTCAGGTTTTCCACTACCTGCTATATATATGATAGACTATGTAGAAAACACACAATACCTGGTACAAAGTAAATGCTCAATAGATATTAGGGTAACATGTTGACCTCTAACTGTAACCTGAATCCAAATGCCTTTACCTCCTTTATTCTGCAATGAGTCCCCAAAGATACTTGTCAGGGACCAAAAGAGGAAGACCGCTATTCCTCATAGTACCAGCCATGAGTCTCAGGATGTAGTAGTGCCTTCAGTGAGGCAATGGACAGTATTACTGAAGTTGTTCACTATGCTGTTGTCTATGCATGCTGAGTTGCCTCACACACATGTACCACCACATCAGAATGGGGGTGGGGGGCGAAATGTAATTTGTGTTTGTCCATTATGTGAAGCTAAAGTTTCAGAACCTTCTAAGGGCAGCTTTTCCACAAGTCCTGATAGGACATGCATGAGGCTGAGTGATCAGTTGGCCAGGGAAGCAGAGGAAAGAATATTCCACAATAACAAGGGAGTTGTATCTTGTTATGCTTTAGACAAGCTGTCCTGCCTCTTTCAGTGCTCTGAGGTATAAGCAAGAACCTACTCACTTAATTGACATCTTTTATTACTTTTTTTTCCCCCTTCCAGGGTTATCGCTAGGGCTCAGTGCTGGCACTACGAATCCACTGCTACTGATGGCCAATTTTTTCTTTCACTTATTGATTTTATTGGATAGGACAGACAGAAATTTAGAGAGGAGAGGGGGACAGAAAGGGAGAGAGAAAGATAGACACCTGCAGACCTGCTTTGCCACTTGTGAAGCGTCACCCTGCAGGTGGGGAGCCAGAGCTCTAACCTAGATCCTTGTGAGGGTCATTGTACTTAGTACTATGTGCACTTAACCGGGTACATCACCACTTGGCCCCCTATCTGTTATAACTTCAACTTTTTTTTTCTTTTGCCACCAGGATTATCACTGGAGCTTGGTGCCTGCATGACTCCACCATAACCAGTAGCCATTTTTCTCTGATAAAGAGTGAGACAGAAATAGGGAGAGAGATATCTGTAGCACTGCTCCACTTATCATGAAGGCTCCCCCTTGCAGCTGGAGACTGGGAACTTGAACCCAGGTGCTTGAACTCTACCACTTAAGCCACCACCCATTCCCTACTTTAGCATTTTAAGCATCACTTATCAGCTCACTTCAAAAAGCAGATTATATTGCACCAAAGTGAAAGACTCTGGGGTGAGAGTGGCAGTGTTCAGGTCCTGGAACATGATGGCAGAGGAGGACCTAGTAGGGGTTGAATTGTTATGTGGAAAACTAAGAAATGTTATGCATGTGCAAACTACTGTATCTTACTGTTGACTGTAAACCATTAATCGTCAAATCAAGAAATTAAAAAAAAGTAGATTAAACTTGTGTTTGTTTAGGTCCAATTCAATACATAGATAGTAAGTGTCTGCTATGGCCAGGGCACCTGGGGGTCTTAGCAATATGAAGGAAGGTGTACTGGAAGGGTTATACATTCATTTTCTATCTTATGTACTCTTGTCACAGACCACTACAATCTGGCTCTATTTTCCCATCATGTATGCTAATGCTTAATACCTTCTGTATACCTGCCCTTGTGTTTCTGTCTCTACCACCTTCTCTCTACACAGTCACCCATTTTGTCAAATGTGTTGTAAGGCTGGTGTCAAGGTCTGAATGTGTGTCCCCTTTCTTCAAATTCATCTGCTGAAATTTCATCCCCCAGTGTGATGATATTAAAAGGGGGCAAGGCACCTGAAGAGTGATTAGACCATAAGAATGAAACTACATTACTGGGACTAGTTCGCTCATAAAAGAGATCCTACTGAACTGCCCTGCCCCTTCCACCAGACAAGGACATTGAGACAAGGTGTTGTCTTTGAGCCAAGGAGAAGCTTTTTCACTAAACTGCAGCCATACTGATGTCTGAATCTTCTAGCTCCAGCCTCCAGAACTTTGAGAAATAACTGTGCTATTCATAAGCTACCTAATCTGTGGACTTTTTCATCATAATAACCTGAATGGACTAAAACAGATAAACTAGTAAGTAAAAGGCACCTTACCTTATAGTAAGTATAAGGTAATTTATAAAGTAACTAATGAAAATAAGATGTCTGCTATAATTTTTGTCCATTAGCCCTCTGAGTGCCTTTTCAGTTGCTTTCTAAGCTACAAGTTTAACAACTTACAGTATTTGGGCACAGATGCTGGAATCTGATAAACTTTGTTTCTGATAGGTTGATACTCCTCTGAGTGTTCTGGGCTGGGGCTACTAAGGCAGAATTTAGGATCCTGAAGTTTATATATTTCCTGTGGGTGTTAGAGGCTATACTCCTCAGTCAATCTGCTTCTCCTCTTTGAGATCCATTTTCCCTGCTGAGTAACCCTTTCCTTCCCAAGATATCCTCAGCGCTGTGCTTCAAAAATGGAGACCCCAAATCTTCATCAGCAATATTCTTGTCTTTAGGTTCATGATTAGTCAACAATTTGTTCTGCTTTATATCTTAACTCTTTTTTAGCCACCAGGTTCCAGACGATACTATGATGCCAACCTGACTTCCCTGGGCAGACAACTGTACCAATGTGTCCTGGAGCCCCACCTCTCCAGAGCTCTGCCCCACCAGGGAAGACAGAGACAGGTTGGGAGTATGGATTGAACTGCCAATGTCCATGTTCAGCAGAGAAGCAATTACAGAAGCCAGGCCTTCCACCTTCTGTACCCCAGAATGATCCTGGGTTCATACTCCCAAAAGGATAAGGAACAGAAAAGCTATCAAGGGAGGGGATGGAATATGGAGCTCTGGTGGTAGGAATTGTATGGAATTGTACCCCTCAAATCCTATGGTCTTGTCAATATTTCCATTTTATAAATACAAATTTAAAAAAGAAAACTAAAAAATAAAACGTTCCTCATAATGAAAAAAATTAATATCAGAAATCATACTTTATGTAAGAAATCTTGTGGGCAAAATATTTTAATTAACTATTTTAAGTGATGGGGGGGAGGTACTCCCTGAAGAAACTCCACGGTGAGCCCTTATTTAATGTGACTGATTTTTTGTAATTTGTAGCCAGTGTAAGGGAGCTTTCTGGTTTTTAACCTGCCTAAAAATACAGACTCTATGCCCTTGTTTGCTAACACATTCACCAATGAAGAAAGGAGCAGCTTGCTCTCCTTATCCATAGACTTTATATTTCAGTTTAAAACAGCATAAATCACCACTTGGGTACACACAGTCACATACAAATCATCTTCAGGGTTTCATTAGTTATCCAGCCTTCAGCTGCTATTGTCCTCAGTATATTTTAAATGTCCATGGCAGGAACAACTCCACTCAGGGAAATGTCAGCAACACTAACCAGGGAGGCGCCACTGGCATTGTTATTGGAGCACAGCATATTCTGATGAAAATTTTGGGATCCATTAAAATGCTACTCTGCAGCCACAGCTGACAGATGCTATTAAACACATCAATCTGGAAGCACAGGGTTTGGTGATGTGAGCTAAGTCGGGTGAAATGCTGAAGCTGTATATATTAATAATAAAAAAATGGCTCCACTGATAGTTCAACCAAAAAATAATTTTGCTTTTGGTATACTGATTTAGAATAAATTTCTAAGTGTGGCTGATTAGGAGAAAACATATTTATAAACTCACTGTGCCCATTTTATGCTTTGGGAACCACTTCTTTAGTACATTCCTCTATTCCCTCTGACAACTACACAGTGACACCCTGTATGCACACATGCAGAATTTAAGGTAGAGCTGATCTACCTTGCAGCTTAACTTTAACAGTGATTCTGGGTCTTGAACCCCAGCCCTGCATCCTCTCCTCCAGTCCTCTACCTCCGAGTGCCTTGGCACTCAGTCAGTGAGTCTAACAGTGAGACTACCTTCCACCATCAAACCAGCTCCTCTGATTTCCTTTATTATTGTCACCAACCTTCCTTTTATCCAAGTCTTTCTTGGTTCATTTTTAACTCAATTATATCTAGTTAAGGTGTAAGTATGATGACTTGATATACATATGTGGTGAAATGACTGTCATAGTAAACTCAATAAAGATAGTGTCATTAGATAGCTGTCATGTGACCTTGTGTACACATACACTGTGTGTGTGTGTGTGTGTGTGTGTGTGTGTGTGTGTGTGGTGAGAGCACCAGAAACCTACTCTTAGTGAGTTTCTAGTATTCATTATAGACATGATAGTGTACATCAGGTCTCTAGACTTATTCACCCTTCATGACTTCAAGTTTGTACACTTTGACCAGTATTTCCTCTACCCCTCACCCCTGGAAACCATCATTCTACTTTTGCCATCAATAATTTTATATTCTATATATAAGTGAATTTGTGTAGTTTATTTCTTTCTGTATCTGACTTATCTCCCTTAATAGAATGTCTCTCGGGGTCATCATATTGTGGCAAATGAAAAATTCAGTGTTTTTCAGAAATGAATATTTCATTGCATTTCTACCGGTTTATCTATCTATGGAACACTTTTTAGATTCACTCATCTAATGTGGCACAGCTCATAAGAGGCAAAGCTGGAACAGATATGGCTAACTGTTCTAGTAATCTTCTGCTCATTTTTAAAGGAGACTCTTGCTCCTACATATATGGAGGCTATTAAGGGAAGCGGTTTGTTTGCATTGTGGTGAAATCTTAAGTTCCACACACCTTACCTTCTAATGTTCCATCTAAAAGAAAGAACATTTTATTCTCAGTCAAATATATAAATCCTTCATATAGCTAGCCAGAAAGAATTGGGTGGGTCATTCTTTAGGCCATGGGAGAGACACTATATGGCTTGGGGTAGGGGCTACCCGCCAGCCAGACGATTAACACACTTTCCCTCAAACTTGGTGGCTGCTTTAATATGACAGATTGTCATCTCACCCTAAAAGCATTTATCAACTGTTGGCCAGGTCCGATGTAGACTAAAGCACAGATCCTTTGGCTTAGTAAGGTTATGGGAATGTAATTGCATTCACAGGTCTTCAGGCAGAAAAATCTACCTTTTAAGATGTCCTTATCAAATAATGATATCTAGAAAAGTCAAATTTATTCTCTGCAAGATCAGACATAGCATTTCTATTTTCTGTGTAATTGAATCAAGAGCATTTCAGCTTCAACTTCTTTCTCTCTCTGAAATTCAACCTTTCACTTTCAAATAACAACAGGATAAGAAAAGGTACAAGCAAACCCTCTGAACCACACAGAGAAAATTAATTCTTCTTTCAATGTATGATTATTTACATATGCCTATAAATAATTTTGATTTTTGTTTCAGTATAATAAAGCCAATGTAAATTCAGGTAAACAATAGTGAAAAATAAATAAGAAAACAATATTCCATTAAAGAAAAGGCACAAAATCTCCAGGAAATAGCAAGTCTGTCTCTCCAGTTTCATAAATGAGTCCTGATTCCATCACTGCAGCTGCACAGAGAGAGGTTTTTCCCCCTTGGATAGTATTTTATCACCAAATTCAACAGGCACCAACCAATCTAAGCCAATCATTTTCACAGTCACTCTCCTAAATGTACCCTTGATGGTGTTAACAACACTAGTTAGATTTAATAGAAGCAAATTTGTCAAAATCATTTTTTAAGTTACAATCAAAAAGATATTTAGTTTTTATCATGTACTAAGCTCCATATTAAGTGTTGGGAATAAAATAGTGAACAAGGCCACTGCCCTTATAGAACTTAATATTCAGAAAAGAGAACCAGTTATTGAAGTGCTGTGTAGTCAGGTGGTGGAAGAATGTGGTGTCTAAGCTACTAGAGGAGGACCAAGGCAGTTGTGGGTCAAAGAGTTAGGCTTTCATGAGGGAAGTGACCTCTGACTGTATGTCAAGGATGACCAGGACTTAGCTCTAGGGAAAAGATAGAGGAAGGTTGGAAAGTAGAGAGAACAATGCTTTAAAGATTTATATATGTATTTTATATGAAAGGGGAAAGAAGGAAGATATTAGAGCAGCAATTTTTTTTTATTTAAGAAAGGATAAATTAACAAAACCATAGGGTAGGAGGGGTACAACTCCACACAATTCCCACCACCCAATCTCCATATCCCACCCCCTCTCCTGATTGCTTTCCCACTCTCTATCCCTCTGGGAGCATGGACCCAGGGTCATTGTGGGTTGCAGAGGGTGGAAGGTCTGGCTTCTGTAATTGCTTCCCCACTGAACATGGACGTTGACTGGTGGGTCCATACTCCCAGTCTGCTAGAGCAGCAGTTTACCATATGTAATGCGAAGGACCCAACCTGTGTACTTCTGCACACCAGAGCTGAGCTCTACCCACCGAGCCATATACCCAGTAGCAGAGATCAGCAATTTGAATTGAAAGCGCATTACATACAAAATCCCAGAAATGAGAGAGCATGAAGTCTTACGTCTGAAACCTAGAATGCAAAATGGGGAAGAGCTAGAGGCAAAGCTACAGAAATGATCATGCAAAGCCTTCTAAGGCACATAGGACTTTACCCCAGTGATTCTGAACTGAGTGGTGACACCATCTGATTTTTGCATCTGGAAATGATGAGGGCAAGTGGTGAGAAGAACAATTTGGAGGCTGGAAGTTTAAAGCTGGAAAAAGCAATGAACTGACCATCCTGAACAAAATTAGTAGCCATAGAAGATAAAGGGAGGGAGCTCAGGCTGTCTCCTGGACTGAGCAACTTTAACAGCATTCTCAAGACCATCATAGGACCTACACATAGTGAATACATTTGGACCTACAGAGAATACTTGAGGCAGAGTCTACAAACTCTTGAACCTGATGGCTGTGTTCAAACCCTGACTCTGCTTTTCATTACCCTGTGACCAAGGGTAAGTTACTGAATCTCTTAACATCTTGCTTTTCTCAAATGTAGACTAGAGAAAATAATAATACACATCTCATTTGATACATAGCAAATTAAGTCAGTATATAAAATAATTTGGAAAAGTGTCAGGCACAAAAGTACTCAGTGTATATTAAATACCACTCTGGAATATGTTTGGTATTGTATTGACATTTCTACCCCATAATGATAGCCTAAACAAACAACCCAACTTACTATTTTCTTGCCCCATTTTACTCTGCATATGATTTCCAGCTGAATCTTCAAGATATTTTTAATGATATTACCCCCTTCTATATTTTTCAAGCTTCTCCAGATCCTGAATTTAAGATTATAAACGTTCTTTAACTTGGTGCTTTAAAAACATCTCTTCTAAGCTCTTTTCCTTTTATAGTTTTATCCCAGGACATGTCCTCTTGGGATTGTTGGGTCATATGGCATTTCCATTTGTATTTGTTTAAGGATTCTCCATACTGTTCTGCATAATGGTTGTACCAGTTTGCATTCCCACCAGCAGAGTAGTAGAGCTCCCCTCTCCAGCACTTATCTTCATTTGTTTTATTAATGTAGCCTACTTTCACAACAGTGAGATGGAATCACAAAGTGTTATTTTTTTTTGCCTCCAGGGTTATTTCTGGGGCTCAGTGCCCACACTATGAATCCACTGCTCCTGGAGGCCATTTTTTTCCTTTTGCTGCCCTTGTTGTTTATAGTTGTTATTATTGTTGTTGTTGTTGGATAGAACAGAGAGAAATCGAGAGAGGACAGGAAGACAGAGAGGCGGAAAGACACCTGCAGACTTGCTTCACTGCTTGTGAAGTGACCCCCCTGCAGGTGGGGAGCCCCTTTTATTTTCATATATCAGTTGTGGGAAAATGCTCCTGGAGGGCAGAACTCAATCATCTGATTTTATTTGCACCTATGTGCAACAGCAATGTGCACATATTGTAAAAAAATATACAAAATATATGACAATAACATAAGTTTTATATAAAATATGTATAAGTATTTTATTTATAAAATATATGTACTTTTACACTTTCTCTTAGAAGGGCTGGTTGTGAAGTGTCTTCCATTTGCTTCCATACTAGTATATCTTTTTGATCCTTCTCTTATCTCTGCCTTTCCATTTTTAATTCTTTCTAATTATAACAGCTTCCCTTTAAAATGTCATGAAATCTGATGGCTTCAGTCATTATTTTTGTCAAATACTTAGTGGCAACTTTCTAAGACCGGAGGGCCTCAAACTGAAATTTAGGTGCCAAATATCTAAAAAGTGAACAGAGGCAGAAAACTGCCACCTAGCCAAATTAGCCCAATTATCCTAATTACTATTCTTGTTTGACACCCATTATTTTGGCTATCTCCCCATCTTCTGATCTTAAGCTCCCATTCTATGCTCTGATATTTAAGTCTTCCCAACTCAACTGGTGGTGACTTACAACTTTCCAAGGCTTTCCCTGGGTGGCACTAAATCTCTGTCTCTTGGATCACTCACAAAACCTGAGGTTCATTTGCTGTCTAGGGGACTGTTCCTGCATATCTACATTTCATCTCTGGCTAGATCTGTATTGTTATGAGGCCAACAGTGTTCTGGGGAGCACCTTGTTTGTACTGTGGCTACAAAATTCTTCCTGCTCAGCTGGAAAAACTGGTTTTGTAGATGAATATATCAATGAAATTACTACTGTCTCATAGGTTAGACTCAATCCCTTCAGGACATGTTACAGTTTTGCTTGATTATATTAAAGGCACTGACAATGTACATTAGTGTCCACACAACACTTTGTTTAGTCTCAAGTCCAGCACATCCCAATTCCAACTTCTCATTTCCCCTGTCATTCCCCTAGTTCTTAGTCTCATTGCAGGGAGTTTCCAGTATTCAATTTAGGTGAACTCAAAGCTCAGGAATTATCTTTGGTACCTGGGTCATTAATTGTACTCACCTGATTTGTTTTCTGGTTTAATATTACATTATATGTTGTGAATTCTAACTCTCTGAGAGTTCACATATTCATTGTTTGTCTACCTTCTTAAAAACACTCTCCTGTTGAAAGACCTTACCCACTATGGGGCAGTCTCCAGTATAACCAACTCACCTCACTCAATTTCCAGACAAAATTTCTTTTTATGTGATTTCTCTCTCCACTGTCTAATCAACTAAGTCCAAATTGATCCTCTGGCACTAAAGACTCTCTTCTCTGTAATTTTGGCTTCCATTGCCTTTGTAATCTTCTCCATTATGCCTCACCCCACACTTGTCATCTCTTGCCAAACTGTGTTTCTATCTTCTCTTGGAGTTCTCTTGAGCCAATACACTTGTTTAACTCTATAAGTCTAAATTTTAAAGTCCAGCACATATGCCAACGCCTTCATGTCATTTGCTCAATGTCAGGATAACTACATGCTTATACTAGAACAATATCTGACACACAAGTTGTATTTATTGATATATGGATGAGTTTCTTCATACTTTAATAACATTTATGCTTGCCTACTAACATTTTTTATCATGCCTTGATGCAGATTATATCATTCATTCAATAAAAGATGACTGAGCAACATAATGTATAAGGTTCCAAGCCAGAGTTAACTGTGAAATGGCCTTCTCTTAGAGTGTGAACATGTTGATTACATACATGGCTATTTCTTCCAATGTCATGTGAATAAGAACAGTGCATATACCTCTCCATGTTGCTCATAAGTGTGACTCTGTTTACTGTACACCTGATGATCTCATACATAGCAGTGTGTGTTCAATGTATACATGGATATCTCTCATAGGAGTATGGGCATGCCACTCCTATAGTGAGACTTCCAAGGAGACAGACCACATTTTCTCCTTCAAACTTCATTCAGGGAACCTAGTATAGAAACTTGAATGGCATGCAGTAAATGCTGAATGGAATAGAAATGTATTCTTTTCTGAATTAATGAAATACATGTAATTCAATTATAAATTCTATACTCAAAATCTGGCTGTCTCAAATAATTCAAAGGACAAAGGGTATTTAATAACTCTAGAAGAAGTAGATGCTGACTTGTTCCTTTGTACTTGACTTCTGTCCATTTCAGAACAGAACAGACCATGCACCTGGTCTACACCTCAAGCTGTAAAGTAGTGCTGCAGGTGTCTCTCTCTATGACTATCATCATCATCATCATCATCATCATCATCAACATCATCATCAAGTGGCCATCACCACTGGAAATGGTAAAGTAGTACAGGCACCAAGTTACAGCCAGAACCCTGGTGGTCAAACAAACCAAACCCACAAAATTAATCATTGAATGACAACTGTTTTTTTTTAATGATGTTTTCTGGCTTCTGTTTTAATAACCACAGAAATCTCTTTGTAGATTTTGTCTTGATTTCAACATAACTGGCTCAGTATCCTTTTCTTCCTCTGAATCTTGATCTGGCATCCAATATTAATCTTTTACATTAAAAAAATGAGTATTTCAAAGCTTTGCAGTGTCCTTCCTTTAAACATTGTTGGGGAGATTTTCCTTCTTGGAGCCCACAGGCTGACTGCAGCAGACATATGCCCAGATCCTCCTTCACACCCACACACGTGACTTCCTCTGGCTTGTCCTCGTAATAATGGGGCATGACAGCACCTCCCGCCCACGGCAGCACCACCTGTTTGCAGCACAATAGCTTCGGTCTCGTTCTGTACTAGCAACTCGGTGGAATCGAGAAACCGGAAACTCAAATGACAACTTTTAAACAGAATTTCATCTGCTGATGTTAACACACTCTGGCTCAATAATGCCTCAAGTAATTTAATTTCTAATACACAAAGAAAACATTCAGTGGTGTAGCTATCATTTCAAATTTGAAAGTAATTTTAACAAATAATTTTTACTTCCGGATTTTTTATATTATACTTAAATTGGGGTTAACTGACACATACCTTTCTTTGTATAATGGCCTACAGTTGCTGCATATAGATAGGACTACTAGAACACTTATTTATCTCTTGTTTATAACTGTATATTTGGTCACATCCAAACACTGGTCCTGCAACTGCTACTACAGAACACATTTGATCCAAACTGAACCTATTAGAACTCTAAGAAGCTATACTTAGGACTGAGACACTAGGCAGGCCATTAGAACTAACATTTTCATTGGGCCTTTGGTCTGTAATGTATGCTATCTCATTTAGTTCTCACAGTACTCAGCTAAATGGAAACATTTATAGTCAAGAAATCTTTGGCAAAGAGAGATTAGTGGCAATGACAGAGTGGAGAAGTGATTCTGGCAGTGCATCTTGGATCTGCTTAACAATGGGGCCACATTCTGTGAACTGCATTATGAGGCAGTTTTGACATGTGTATGTTATAGAATGAAACAACACAAGCCTGATATTGATGGCAGAGCCTACTATGCACATAGGCTATACGATTTAGTCTGCTGGTACCATCATCACAATGCAGCCACCACTGAACAAATGACAGTGACACATGGCTGTGTTGCCCTGGAGCAACAGAAGAGAGGGAGGGACTTCATGTCTCTAGAGAGCAGAGTCATCTGGTTTCCTAAAGAAGAGATTTCCTGGTCTTGCCTGAGACATGTGTGAACTTCCTGTCTTTGAAGCAATTTCTTTCACTAGCCCCTTATGCCTTTGCTTCAAGAATTCAGGGATTTTATTAATAGTTTGCAAGCTGGAAGTCAAACACAACAGCCCTACCTCCTTCATCTCTACTTTGTCAGACCTGTCTAGGTATGCCACTTAAATTTGTGTGCAGATGTTCTACTCCCTTTCCAACAACCTCTCCTATTGCTTGTCTTAGTTTTCTATGCACATACACAACATGTTTTTGTACTTACTTTTACACTGTACAAAAATATTGGCCTCTTTTTTGTGGTAATGCAGAAAGAATAGTAGAAAGGGTTTGGAAAAAGATACCGAGGACTTAATTTACTTGATGAGCCTAGCTAAATTAAGAGGAAATATTTTATTGTGGGCTGCTGTTCATAATTCTGCAATTAATGATTTTAGTGTAATTAGGTAGTCTGAACATTAGCTAAAGAAGGATAATTAAATCTGCTTTTCACACTGCAAAGGAAAACTTTACAACAGGGAAAGGTAAAATTTAGGCAAATCCATTTTTATTAGGAAAGTTTTGGACAAACTTTTGCTGGCAGCTACACATATGTGAATCTTCAAATGGGTTACACATCACAGAGCCTATGCACTGCAGAAAATATCATCTCTCAGCATTATTGTTATTATGGAAAAAGTGAAAGCAATTATTACCTTTTCAGGAATAATTTTAAGTCGTGTCCTAGTGGTTTTTGGCTTCTTGGTGAATGAAATGAAGCAGTTATATGTCGTATAAGCTCTACATTTAGATAGATTAGAGAAAAGCCACCAGTGAAGAGTCATGAAACCTTGGATAGATCATTTTTGACATTGGACATGATAATTTTCCTTCTCTAAGCATTAGCTTCTTCATCTATAAAATGGGACAACAGAAGTATCAACTTCACAGAATTATGGTGAGGCTACAAGGGACAGTTCACTATACTAAAAAGCAATGTGCCATGGGCCAAAGTATCAATACACTTTGTTGCTGAAGGTGTCAACTTTCAACTTCTAATGGTTTTTTGACACTGAGCCATTTCTATAGCTAGTTACGTTGTAAGCAATTCAGTAGATCAAAGTGACACAGAGTGGCTACCATATGACTACAGGCTCCCCAGGGAGAGTCTGCTGTGAGCTATAAAAGGTGTGTGCCCCTGGCTGCTCAGCTGCCTTGGAAGGGACCATCTGGCCCATCTCATCCCATCTCATCCCATCCCGAGGGATTTAATGGTGGAGGAACAATACTGTCATGTGATGTTCCAGCTCTCTGTTGTGCTGCAAATAAAAATAGTTACACTCTTATGTATGGAATCTCATTGCCTACTTTAAGCAATTATGGGGTTTTGAAAAGCAAACAAGCCAGCCAGCTTTCCTGCTTCCTTATTAATGTCCTCTAGACCTTTCAGGGAATTTTGTTCTCCCTGTCTGTCTTCCATCACAGGAGATGGCAAACTTTTTCTGTAGGTGCCTGAGATGAAATATCTTAGGCTTTAGAAATCATATGGGCTCCATTGCATATTAGTTTTCTAAGTTTATCAACTTGAAAATAAGAAGAGCCACCACTAGGCTGAATCAGTGAATAGGGGCACACTCTACAAAGAATTTCCTATTAGGGCCAGGGAGAGAGTTAAGCCCATTAGAACAATAACTTGCATGTCTGAAGCCCCAGAAGCAGCAAGCTTAAACCTTGACATTACCTTATGGTAGAGCTTTTCCTCTCACTTGCTAGAATAAATGTATAACTAAATGTATTTTTTAAATAATCTCATAGCAGGTGAAGGGCAGGATACATTAATGGTCTAGATTAGCCTGTCCTGGTCCTGCAGTTTGTTGTTTATTCTTCTAGAACTGTGGAGATCTGACTTTTCCCCTACCTATTAAATTGTTAATGGTACAAGTAGAGAGCAATGCATATGACAAGCAAGCACCCCTTTGGAGCCTCGGAACAGAATCCTCTGAATAGTGAGTTGATTGACTTGGGGGTGGGGTGTGGTAATAATTTTCAGTATAAAAAGAATTAGAACTAAGCTTTGTGTGCCTTGGCTATAACTGGGGGAAACTACTTTAGAAATATTTTATTGGAATCAAAATCTTAACACTTTACTAAAATTATCCATTGCCAGGGGTTGGGTTGGGGATGTTAAATCTCTCCAGTCATTCCCAGAAGCTTTTATTTTATAATGACTAACTTTTTCATAAAATGTTTCTAAAGAAAGTGCTTCTGGAAGTTACTCTGGAAACGAAGGACGACAACTTCTGAAGTGAGATCACATTGATCAATAGTGGAGCTTCAGATCTTGACCCCAAGCATCTTTGACTTTATTTGAAAAATATCCTTAGACATTAAGGTTGAATGGTGGTGCTCTTTAAGTGGCTCTGGAAGAAGATACTGCAATATGAAAACCAATCATGACAACAAAGCCTTGCTTGTCTTGAGTTTTCTAATTTTCTGTAATACATATGTCCTGCTAGCATAATAACACAAAGCTAATTTTCTGTTAAAAAGAAAACCATTCCGAAGCTATTATAGGAAACTTGATTATACAGAGGATGGAAAACCACTGATTTACTCATCTCTCTTAACCACATTTGTCTAATTAATAGAATGAATGGAGTCAAAGGTGACTCAAGATTAGCATTAATAAATTTCTCTGGTATGTAGATGGTTCTAAAATGTCTGGGAAATGGCAAACCTGGTAAGGGATATTCTTTCCTTTATATTCACATACATGCTAGTATCTTTTAATTACCCCCAAACTCACAAGGTAGAAAGAAATAGGAAACTGAGATCAATGAACCACATCTGGTTTGAGGTTCATACACTCAAAGGTTCACTCTTCAGAAATCAAAACAGAATAATAATCTAGCATGACTAAGAAATTCAAAACTCTTATTTCTGCATTATCTAGTTGCTTAATTAGGGTTAATTTAACTGAAGCTAAAGTAAAGATGCTTTTTAAAAATGATACATAAGAATTTGATACATTTAATAGAGGATGCAATCTTTTAAAAACTCAATGTTAAGATCTACCTTTGCATTGACATTCAAGGGCTAGGGGGTCAGGGTGGATGGAGAAGATAAATAAAAAATTGTCTCTAGAGGGTGAGCAACTGTGGCACTGGGTTTTCAGCAGCACAGTGATGGGCAGTAGTAAAGTGGTGGAAAGGGGGGCACTGCCTCTTCCTGAAAGTTGTCCTTTCAATGTCCAAATTTGACTTGAATTTTTCATTTTTTATATTTACGATTAACAGTGAATTACAAGATTGTAAGATTACAGAATACAGTTTCACGAGACACCTACCAACAAAGTTCTGTGGTGTCCCCACATTGCCACCTTCCCAAAATAAAAGATCACCACCAAAGTTCTTATAAAGACTTAGAGACAAACACCTAGAATTGCCAAAACCTTCTTGAGGAAAAGAAACAGAAATGGCGGCATCACACTCCCAGACCTTAAACTATATTATAAAGCCATCATCATCAAAACAGCATGGTACTGGAACAAAAATAGGCACACAGACCAGTGGAACAGAACTGAAAGCCCAGAAATAAATCCCCACACCTATGGACATCTAATCTTTGATAAGGGGGCCCAAAGGATTAAATGGAAAAAGGAGGCTCTCTTCAATCAATGGTGCTGGGAAAACTGGGTTGTAACATGCAGAAGAATGAAATTGAACCACTTTATCTCACTAGAAAAAAAATCAACTCCAAATGGATCAAAGACCTAGATGTCAGACCAGAAACAATCAAATACTTAGAGGAAAACATTGGTAAAACACTTTCCCACATACACCTCAAGGACATCTTTGATGAATCAAACCCAATTGCAAGGAAGACTAAAGCAGAAACAAACCAATGGGACTACATCAAATTGAAAAGCTTCTGCACAGCCAAAGAAACTATTAAACAAACAAAGAGACCCCTCACAGAATGGGAGAAGATCTTCACATGCCATACATCAGACAAGAAACTAATCACCAAAATATATAAAGAGCTCAGCAAACTTAGCACCAAAAAAGCAAATGACCCCATCCAAAAATGGGCAGAGGATATGAACAAAACATTCACTACAGAGGAGATCCAAAAGGCTAACAAACATGAAAAACTGCTCTAGGTCACTGATTGTCAGAGAAATGCAAATTAAGATAACACTAAGGTACCACCTCCCTCCTGTAAGAATGGCATACATCAAAAAGGACAGCAGCAACAAATAATGGAGAGGTTGTGGGGACAGAGGAACCCTTTTACATTGCTGGTGGGAATGTAAATTGGTACAGCCTCTGTGGAGAGCAGTCTGGAAAACTCTCAGAAGGCTAGACATGGACCTTCCATATGATCCAGTAATTCCTCTCCTGGGGTTATACCCCAAGGACTCCATAACACCCAACCAAAAAGAGGTGTGTACTCCTATGTTCATAGCAGCACAATTCATAATAGCTAAAACCTGGAAGCAACCCAGGTGCCCAGCAACAGATGAGTGGCTGAGAAAGCTGTGGTATATATACACAATGGAATACTATGCAGCTATCAAGAACAATGAACCCACCTTCCTTCTCTGACCCATCTTGGACAGAGCTAGAAGGAATTATGTTAAGTGAGCTAAGTCAGAAAGATAAAGATGAGTATGGGATGATCCCACTCATCAACAGAAGTTGACTAAGAAGACCTGAAAGGGAAACTAAAAGCAGGACCTGACCAAATTGTAAGTAGGGCATCAAAGTAAAAACCCTGTGGTGAGGGGTAGACATGCAGCTTCCTGAGCCAGTGGGGGGTGGGAGTGGGTGGGAGGGATGGGTCACAGTCTTTTGGTGGTAGGAATGGTGTTTATGTACACTCCTAGCAAAATGCAGACATATAAATCAGTAGTTAATCAATATGAGAGGGGGAAAATCAATTGTATGTCTCAAAGTTTTTCAAAACACAAACTGAATCTTTTTAATATATAGGCTGTGTCTTTGATATGCAGACTCTCTCAAAAGCCTAGACCAAGTAGCTCAGAAGCATCCAATAGCACCGCTATATACAAGATACTGGGTGCTGTACAGCAAACCCTAACAAAAGGACTTTTCAAAGTTAACCCAATTACCAAATAATGTGATGATAACATTAACTATCGATTGTCTTTTTGAACCCTAAGACAGCAGGAACCTCACATCTCCACTATAGAGCCCCTACTTCCCCCAGTCCTGGAACCCTTGGATAGGGCCCACTTTCCCGTATGCCTCTCCCAATCCATACCAAATAATATTGCATCTGCCAATCACAACCTAACCAATGCAACGATTGCCACCTCAACATGCTTCACTTCAGACTGTGTCCAGAGACTTCACGTGTGGAATGACAACCCTTCAGCTTCATTACTCCGGTGAGACCTTTCCTTTCTTTTTTTTTTAATATTTATTTTATTTATTTATTCCCTTTTGTTGCCCTTATTGTTTTATTGTTGTAGTTATTGTTGTTGTCGTTGTTGGATAGGACAGAGAGAAATGGAGAGAGGAGGGGAAGACAGAGAGGAGGAGAGAAAGATAGACACCTGCAGACCTGCTTCACCGCCTGTGAAGCGACTCCCCTGCAAGTGGGGAGCCGGGGTTCGAACCGGGATCCTTATGCCGGTCCTTGTGCTTTGCGCCACCTGCGCTTAACCCGCTGCACTACAGCCCGACTCCCGAGACCTTTCCTTTCATAGTATACCCTAATTTCATCTCATGTGGTTCACTTTCTAACAAAACCTAGATATACACCAGTTTCTGTGAGAGAAAGCATATGTTCACACGTATCCATAAACTACTGCAAAATATATACCTGAAAGCAGAAGTACACTAGAGTTTGCAGTGAGTACCTCCCTACCACTTCCTCTCCACTATTCCAAGCTTTGGGTCCATGATTGCTCAACAATTTGTTTGGCTTTGTATGTTAACTCTCTTTTCAGTCACCAGGTTCCAGATGCCATCAGGATGCTGGCCAGGCTTCCCTGGACTGAAGACCCCACCAATGTGTCCTGGAGCTCCACTTCCCCAGAGACCCACCCTACTAGGGAAAGAGAGAGGCAGACTGGGAGTATGGACCGACCAGTCAACGTCCATGTTCAGCGGGGAAGCAGTTACAGAAGCCAGACCTTCCACCTTCTGCAACCCACAATGACCCTGGGTCCATGCTCCCAGAGGGATAGAGAATGGGAAAGCTATCAGGGGAGGGGGTGGGATATGGAGATTGGGTGGTGGGAATTGTGTGGAGTTGTACCCCTTCTACCCTATGGTTTTGTTAATTAATCCTTTCTTAAATTAAAAAATAATTTTAAAAAATTTAAAAAAAGACTTAGAGACATTTTTTTCTTTCCTTCTTTCTTTCTTTCTTTCTTTCTTTTTTTCTTTCTCTCTCCCTTTCTTTCTTTCTTTCTTTCTTTCTTTCTTTCTTTCTTTCTTTCCTACCTTCCTTCCTTCCTTTCTGTCTTTTCCCCCTGAAGTCATGTATTTCAGCTCTCTAGATGCCACATATGAGTGAAACTATCTGGTAGTTGTCTCATCTTTTTACTTATTTCACTAAGCAAAACCACCTCCAGTTCCTTCTTTTTTTAAAAAAGTTATTTTTGGTAAGGTTTTATTTTTTAAATTTATTTATTCATTATTGAATAGAGACAGAAATTGAGAGGGGAGGGGGAGACAGAGACAGAGAGACACTTGCAGCACTGCTTCACCATTTGTGAAGCTTTCCCCCTGAAGGTGGGGCCAGGGCTTGAACTGGGTTCTTGTGCGCTGTAGTGTGTGCACGTAACCAGGTATGCCACCACCTGGCCCCCACTTCTATTTCTATCCACTTTTTCCCAAAGGACATAATGTCATCTTTTTTATTGAAGAGTAGTATTCTATAGGATAAAGTATATATCCCATAACTTTCTTTATTCAGTTATCTGTTGATGGGCATTTTGGCTGCTTCTACTCTGGCTATTCTGAAAAATATAGCTATGAACATAGAGGTGCATATGTCCCTTTGAATTAGTGATTGTCTATCTTTTAGACAGAGATGACAATAAAGGTGGGAGAGATAGTATAATGGTTATGTAAAAATATTTTCAAACCTGAAGCTTCAAAGTTCCAGGTTCAGTCCTCCACAATACAATAAGCTAGAGCTGATCTCTTTCTATCTCTTTCTCTCATTAAAATAAAAATAAATAAAAATAAAAGATCACAGTAAAGTTTGTCTCACCTTCACCTTTCTCATCTGTGTTTGCAATCACTTCCACATTCTGTGCTAGTAAATCAGATTAGAGGGAGAAGATCCAAACATTCTGGCAGGGTAGTATGACTAGTGAGAATCTTGTATGAGTCCATCTGTCTTGAGCTAGATTGAGCTGAACCACATTGCCATAAATACAGGAATCGGAAAACATAGGCAAGTTTTCTCCTGGATGCTATTTAACTGTTCCCAATGGCTCAACAGATTGTTTGCTTCATCTGGAGGGGAACTAGCAACTGGTTTGAAGGTCCTGACGCCTGAGGGATATTTCCCCTAGACAACCTAGCCCTAAAGAACTTGTGTCAGTAACTTATAACAAACTATTAATAACAAATAACAAATAAAAAAATATTTTTTTAAAAAAGAAGAACTAGTGTTAGGATAGGGGAGGACAGCCTCTGTTGCATGGATACAGCACTGGTTTTCTACACTGGAAATAACAGCTGACTTTGGGGGCACTAGTTGGGGAGTTCTGAGATTCCCAAACAGACATGATGGGCCTAGACCTTGAATAAATCCCTCTTCCCAATATTACCAGTCATCTCTATCAGAAACAACACAATAGACCCCTTTGTGGGCCCCCATAGTACCTTGCCCTCAACTTGGATCAACAACGGTAGAAAATGTTCCATCCTCTGAAGGGAGGATGGACAACATACTCTATGCTCCACCTGAGGAAGATGGGTCCAGAAATTGGAGCAGCTTGGAATCTTCCTATTCATGACCACAGAATTTGAGCTCAGATCTACAGGGATGCAGAGATCACATAGGCTCTTAAGCTGAATATGGGCCCCAGATCAGATCAAATCAATGGGGTTTACAGTCAACAATATTTATACCACTTTCCTATATTAGGGAGCTACTCTCTGATCCAGTTTTCTGGTTATTTTTCCAGCCATGACATCATCTCCCCAGACAATAACTTGGACCCACCTGCAAATCAGATTTCAGGTTCAGGGGGAAAACAAACAAACAAACAAAAAACTAGTATAGTCACAAGCCCTTTGGAATAGAACTAAAATATGGGCCTACTAGTTATCTATAAAATGAAGATCTCCCAACTCTTCATATGAACTTTTTTTTTAGGTTCATGATTAGCCAACAACTTGTTTGGCTTTATATGTTAACTCTCTTTTCAGCCACCAGGTTCCAGATGCTACCATGATGCCAACCAAACTTCCCTGGACAGACAATACCACCAATGTGTCCTGGAGCTCTGCTTCCCCAGAGCCCTGCCCCACTAGGGAAAGAGAGAGAGGCAGGCTGGGAGTATGGATCAACCTGTCAATGTCCATGTTCAGTGGGGAAGCAATTACAGAAGCCAGACCTTCCACCTTTTGCATCCCACAATGACCTTGGGTCCATACTCCCAGATGGATAAAGAATAGGAAAGCTATCAGGGGAGGGGATAGGATACAGAGTTCTGGTGGTGGGGATTGTGTGGAGTTACACCCCTCTTATCCTATGGTTTTGTCAGTGTTTCCTTTTTATAAATAAATAAATAAATGAAAAAAAAAAAAGAAGAATGGCTGACTTAATGGCTAACTGGAAGATTGAGCCACAGCAAGAGTACCCAGGAGGAGAAGCTGAGGTTATTGAGAGCATCAGGGAAGAATTTGGCCTTCAATTTCACTCCCTTTTATCACTCAGATGCAGAGGAGATCTGACCTTCTGGGATTTCTAGAAACGACAATGCCCCCAATTCTATCCCTAGACTGTGATGGAACACTGGGAGAGAATCTGTTCGGCTGTTTTCATGCTTCTATACTCTCTAAAGGGGAAACAAAAGCATTTCACAGTCTGGGTTAATTGCCCTTTTCAGAGTTATTTACAAGTCTGCTGATATTTTTACACTTATTGAGAAAACATTTCATATTCCACATATATTCTACAGCATTCTCTGAATAATAGGCTTTTCTAACTTCTCTTGCAAGTTTATGTGCAAACTGTATGTACTACTATGAAAGCATCCAGGTGTTACACTTTCCTGGTTGAGAAACAAAAATGCAAAATGAAAACTCAAACCACACATACAAAAATAGTTAACAAGCTTCTAAAAGGAGAGTAGAAATGGGGAAGAAGAAGTCAATTGTAAAGGTCTGGCGTATGGATGGGGATTACAGTTGATTCATTCATGTACTATTTTGCTTGATCTTCAGAGTAACACAATCAGCTTTTATTATCTTCTTATTTACAAGAAGGAAGACGAGGTTCAGAGAAATGAAAAGTACATCACAGGTAAGGGGCAGAGTCAAGGTTCCAACCGTAACCTGTCTGAAAGAAGAGTTCATACCATTTCCATTAGATAGTACCATTATATAATATATATTCCAAACATGCTTGGATGTTTTCCTATGCAAAAAAATGTCCATTTGTATGTCCCTGCAGTATCTAAAAATATGGAAGCATCATCAGAATTACATTATCAAGGACTGATCTTTTAAAATTATTTTTTATTGAAGTAACATTACATTGTAAGAATATGTTTCATGGGCACTTCATTGCAGATCAATATCTGTATGTACTTTATTAGCTTCATCACGAAAGGCCCAATTCTATCTTTCACCATATAACTGACCCTTTTGACCTGACTTACCTACTACTCTTTCACCCTCTTTCATTTTATTTTATTTGTTTTGCCTCCAGGGTTATCACTGGGATTCAATGCCTGCACTACAAATACACTGCGCCCAAAGGCCATTTTTCCCATTTTTTTGCCTTTTTTGTTATTATTGTTGGATAGGACAGAGAGAAATCGAGAAGGGGAGAGAAAGACACCTGCAGACCTGCTTCACTGCTTGTGAATTGAGCCCCCTGCAGGTAGGGAACTGAGGCTCAAACCGGATGTTTACACTGGTTCCTGAGCTTCAAGTCAAGTGTGCTTAACCCACTGTGCTACTGCCCAGCCCTCACACTTTCTTTCATTTCTAGCAACCTCTAACTTGGTGTTAGAGTAAAGAGTTAACACTTAAAAATTATACAGACCGCACAGAATATCACCTCTCAATAGATTCAGGTTGAATCCACATTGTTTATTTAGGCTATCTGTGATCAGAATTAGAAATTGTGGAGTACTACTTTGAGTGTTTACCAGAAGAGATTTTACAAGAGTGTTATGTTAAAATAAAAGACAAGCCCCCAAATATAACTCTTGATTCCAAGAAGCTATTTACAGCAGAATGTCAGTATTCTCATAATACTCTGAAGAGCTGCAATTTTGAGAACATTCAGTTTCCACTGTGTATGTTTTAAAAGGCAAAGGTTTAGGGCAGATTTTAACTTAGATTTGTTCTCCCTTCTGAAGTTATCTTATTGTTATGGAAAATATGAACACACAGCTCTATATGCAAAGATTCTAAAAGGAAGAACAGAGAAGTTTCAAAATGAGGTGAACGATATAGTTGAAAGGGAATTACTGTCACAGGATTTTTCAGTCACACTGTGAAAAGCAGAAAATAAATCCAATGCTTAAGCCAAAAACAGAGACCCTCACAGTGGAACAAGATCCTGCATGTATAGGGAAACCCCAAAGCCATGTCTCCCCTATTTGTCTATACTGTCTCAGGAAGGAAGTATGGACAGCACAGAGCCCCTGCCTCAACCCAGGGATCTCCACTTCTGCCCTGCTCAGCTGAGGACACACATGCAGTTAACATCCCTGTTCACACTCTCATGCCCCAGGTAGGCTCCCACTACCCGTGACCTCAAGAAGCTCTGTGTACACAAAGAAGTATTTATGACACAAAGTCATAGTGCATGTAATTGTCCTCTGGTTTCTCCAGGAATATGACATGTCTGCTACTCAGTGCTACAGGAAGAATATGCTCCAATACACCACAGACTCCTTAGAAATCTCTAAGACTTTCTTCTGTAAAGAAGAGTCTAGAATAGGCCAGCAGAAAATTAGAACTGAAGTAAGTCATCAGAAATTCTCACCAACTCCTTATGAGGCCCACCAGAGGAGGGAGGTACCAAAGGGACAGTTCAGCAAAGCAGAACTCAAAACCTCAGTGCTCATCTAGCCCAAGAGCTTCACTTCCAGATGAGCAAACCCAGTGCAAAAATATGATTGGATGTCATCAGGCCTGAAAAGTAGCAACAAGCAGACACAGCTTTATTCCATGGGTCACTAAGAAAGCTGTCCATAAAGTACACTAGTGAACTAGCCAGCATGCTCAGAGTCCTTCATGACAACCATATGACAATAGTGGAAGCTTGCTATGCTCCTCACTAAATGCTCTGGTGGCTGACATGTGAACTCTCTGGTCCCAGGTCGCCAGCCCTAAGACTCCTCAAGGTTGAAGGATAGGGACAAGGTCACAAAAAAAGGATTGTTAGCCCTGCTGTGCTTCTTCTAGTCAGGCATAATATGATTTTGAAGAGTTAGACAATAGAGATAGCTGTTGGGGATGTCTTATCTGGATGGTGCCTGGGGTTCTTCAGAGTATTGTGAATGTTTGTCCACATTCTGTCATTTCTACATTTAGTTTAAGAAGGCATAACTTCCAATTCCTGACAGGAAGATAAACTTTCTTTAGTTCGGCACATTCTAACTCTGGCACTGTAAGCAAGGAGGTGTAGCTACACACATACACAGAGCCCTTAGACAGATCTGGCTGTGAACTGCCTTGAGAGAAACCAGGAGGCAGTATGGTGTTTTGTTTCCCAGTATTATTGAGATCAGATCTGAAGCTGACATGGGCATTGAGAAGCAGCCAAAGAGAAATGACAGCCAGACTGCCCGCTGGAAGAGGACCAAAGGTGTCTCACCATGTATTGGGTTCCATCACGCCACTGCCTAGTCTCCTGACCTTTGTTTTCTCTGAGTTCCCTGCTTGGTTCATGAATAAAGAAAATACTCTCAGCCCAGTTGGTAGAGAATACGCATCATTTCTCCTGAGACACTGTTTTCTCAAGCAAGAAGAGAATTTTACTGCTGTGGTAAAATTCGAGCTGCTTTGCCCTTTGCATGCTACTTTGGCACTGGAGGACCACTGTGTGATCTCTGAAGGAGATGAAGTAGCCACTCCTTTAGCGTTCATGTTTGCATAGAGAAACCTGGATAATACAACCTTCTGTGTATGGTCCTCCACTATCTGCACTTGAATTCTGTCCACTGTTAAGTTGTTGTCTAGGTTTGTGCTTTCCCTCCGCATGCCTGCAAACCCTTTTGGAGCTCTATAACATCTGAAAGGGGCAGTGGAGCACTGGTAGAAGACCAGGTCTCCTGGACTTGGCTCCCCTGGGGTACGTTGGCCAGCAGGAGGAAAAGAGCTTCTTTTCCCCACCCTCTCCCTGGTCACTAGGAGAAGCCCTTTGCACATGTACCATGGCATATCTTGACAAGCTCTACTGGCAGAGACAGACTTGGCAGCCAGATATGAGTTACTAGGGCCTGTACTCAGCTGAGTCTATGGCTCTCCCTGTAAGGTTATTTCTGCTTAATTGAACATGAACAGTTTTAGCAAACTACCACATAATCTACTATTGTCTTGTTTTGAACACTTTTCTTTTTTAAAACAAATATCTTTACAAATGGGTTTTCCGATCCTGATTTACATGTCAGAACCAGGTGAGATAACCACCAACATCCAGGTTTTATCCTGAGTCTCTAGCTGATGTGTTCTCATATGGGATATATATATATTATATATATTATATATATAGTTAAAGATATGCTCAGTTCATTACAGAACTTTGTGAAGATCAGAAAGCACCACTACTCTCAGAATAAATAGAAACCCATAATCCTACAAACTTCTTCATATTTGTAAGGTACAAGTTTTATGATTTCCTCAACTTAAACTTGGTTAGATTCCATACAGAGATACTATAGCATGTATTTTTAAGGTTTTTTTTTTTAAGATTTATTTTGAGAGAGGGGGGAGAGGGGGAGGAGAGAGAGAAAGAGAGAGAACCACAGCAATACAGATTACTCTACCACATGCAGTGCCAGATACTGAACTCAGGACCTCACATTTCCAAATCTGTGCTCTACTGCTGTGCAACCTTCCTGGCCAAATAGTAGAAATTCTGCTGTCTTTGAAAAAGAAAAAAACAAGTAAATGATTAAAACTAAAAGTTATTTCTTTTGTCCTGGGGGTAAAAATGACTGCCAACTGGCACAAGGAAGCACAAAGAACAATTAATGCCAAATTATCTTTTCTCCCTGCAGTCTGTCAGCAGGACTACATGAGGAGGTAAAGAGCTGAGTTCACAATAAATTCAGTTGTTTCACCTCATGCTGATATAATTCCCCCCTCCCTTTTCTTTTGTGATGTACACTGACAAATAGTCAGAGTGTGATGTTCAAGTCTCATCTGAAGTTGAGATGATATAGAGTTCAAGTAACCCACAAGTCTTGAAGCACCCACATAAAGAGTGAGGCATAACACCAGAATAAATCAACTTTCCTGTTTCCTGACCTGCACAAATTTAATTATTGAGACATGATACTTAAGTAATCTGATTTCCAAATGATGCAATGTTCTTTCCCTTAATTTTTCTTGAGACAAATGCTCTAATTTTATTCATAGCATTTGGGGGAAAGTCAAGTTCAATGTCTAATTCTTCTGATATATTCAGAGTTATTTCCCTCTGCTTTCTAGGAGATGAAATAGAGAAACAGAAATGGGATCAACTTCTATAAATAAAGTATGGTTGGTTTGCCCTTAAATTTCATAAACTGTTGCAAAGAAATGATTCATTTTAGTTTGAAAGCTGTCCAAGAAATTGTGTTAAAATTAAAAATTTTTACAGGATGGAAAATGAAAAAGGTAAAAGAGGGTGAAAAGTCCTATGAACATTTCAGAAATAATACAGCTATATTTCCTTGCCAGTCTTTTCGAAAACATTAGAATTCTGTGCGTGCTACTCTACTCACTGTGCTGGTGGATACTTAAATAATATACCAAAGGACTAGGTATTAGCTGACAAGCTACTATTGTGTTGCTTAACAATGGTTACATTTCCCCCCATATTCCAGCCACCATCTCACCTTCCTAATATATTAAAATACCCCCCCCCCCAAGGAAAAGCCACAAGTTCAATAGCAGTAGAACAAGAGATTCTTATGGGCAGACATGGGTTTGGTCAGGTTTTATGATCTTCTGCCATGTCTTCTTTTTTAATTTATGTAAGGAATTGGTAGACTCAGAATGTGTGAGCCTACAAGATATATTTGGAATTGAAATCTAAAAAAAAAAAAAAAGGAACAACTTTAAACTTAAATTTTCATCAGCTTAGCCCAATGTCAACCTCTGGTAGCCCTCCTCAACATGTCTCCCCTCTAGTGCTCCTCACAGTCCAGTCTTTTTCTTTGTTGACAGAGTTCTGAGGTATCCCCATAGTCAAAGCCAGGGGGAGAAATGGAGCTATTGTAAAGATAGTTTCAGGTCAGAAAACCACAAACTGGGTTTGCTTGAAATTATCTGACTGTCCTCATTTTATCACTTAATGTTACATGGAGAGACACAACTCCAGGACTTACCTAAATGACAACCACAACATTCTACATGCTGATTAACGTAAAGTGAAGACCGAGCTTATCAATTTCTGTATGTTAGTGCACTTGAATGTGCAGACTGGCATAAGGAAAGTAAAGTCCTCCTGCGGTTTATCCTCTTGACTTAAATTGGCAGACATATGGGATCTGTGTTTGTATTACACATAAAGTTCTTAAAATCTGCATTAAGATCTTTCAACTAAAAAAAAAAAATAGAAAGGCTCCTACTTTCTATTTGTCAGGTTGTCAGGTCTATTCTAGGTAACAAACCATCTGCAAAATTACATGCCAAATCTTCAAAGCTCACGTCTCAACTCAAAAAGCCAGTCAATTTGGACAGAAATTGGCTCATATAACATTAACTCAGTAGTGCCAGAAGCCAACATACAGATGCTGGATGTGAAATTCCAGGTGTAACCTGCTTCCAGACTGTAAAAGGGCAAGAGGGGATGCAACCCTATCATCTGGCTAGGAATCAAGTAAGATGAAGGCTGGAAGTATAGGCGCCATTCAAACTGGAATCAGATGACATTAACGTGTCTAACGAAGATGAAGACTCGCCTGGAGCAATCCATCCATAATCAGGCTCCTCTTCCTCATTAGCTCCTTGGAGAGACTCCTCCCCTCCTCACCCCCTCTTTGGTTTGCCTAGCCCAGTCACATTAAAACACCTGAGTGGCCTGTAAAGTAGTAAAACAATAAAGCTCTGGACATACAAGAATGAGAACCTGAGTTCAGTCCTCAACACCACATGTTAGAGCGCTACTCTGCTTTTCTCTCTCGGTCTGATAAAAATAAGCAAAATTCTTAAAAATAATAATAATAATAATCTTAGGGCTAGGTGGTGGCACACCTGGTTAGGTGCAAACATTATAGTGCATAAGGTCCTGGGTCTAAGCTGCTGGTCTCTAGCTGCAGGGGGAATGTTTCACAAGTGGTGAGGCAGTGCTGCAGGTATCTCCCTGTCTCTTTCCCTTTCTACCTCCACCTCCCTTCTCAGTTTCTCCTTGTCTCTGTCTAGTAAATAAATATTTTTAAAAGAAAATATTAAAAAAATAATTTTGAGATGAGAAGGAGGTGCAGTGGTAGCATACTGGACTTGCATTTGAGAGATCCCCAGGTTCGATCTTTGGCACTACCAACAGCCTAAACTGAGCGGTTCTCTGAAAAAAAAAAATCTTGCTAAAATTAGTTTAGTGAGATTCCTTTCCACTCATATTCCTCATCCATCACTCTTAGGGTACAAATCTTTGGTCTGTCTTCAACAAATTCTGGTAAATTGGTTTAGCAACAGTCTTCCCATCATTGATGTCTCTTCTCAGTCACATTCCATTCACTGACCCTCACTTAGCAGTAGATCCTCAACCTGTCCTTGTTGTACTCAGAGTTGAGCCCCATGTTGCGATAATCTTGACATCTATTGCAACAGTCTAGAATAAAGTTTCCCTTGCCATTTTAATAAGTATTAGAATTTTTTTTTTCTTTAACAGTGATACTTGTCTTGCAGTAAGAGCCAAAGGTCAAGGTTTTTCTGACGACAGATGGTACTGTTAAGCCAAAGAACTTAAGTTTTCCTTTTTGTGATTACATTGTTTAAATAAACTTTTTTTTAAAAACTTCAGTCATTTATTTTACTTACTTCCCTTACTTAACAAAGAGCTGAGATGGGCTATTTCAGTTCAGAGGCTTTATCTTTAAGTAAACTGTCTATTTTGGAACAAATTCATGGAAAAATTCATTGACTACTTTAGTTTTGAGACTTTACCTTTGAATAAACTTTATTTTGGAATAATTCTAGACTTACAAAAAGGTTGCAGATATAATACAGAGTTTCCATTATATCTGCCATTTAGTTTGCTTCATTGTTAATATCCTACTTTTGTCAAAACTAAGAAATTGTCATTGGGGCATTAATAGTGATCAAAGTTTGAAGTTGATTTAAAATAAGTAAGTATATTTTATTCAGATTTCATCAATTTTTCTATTAGTGTCTTCTTGTTTTTCCAGAATCCAATCCAGGTATCACATAACATTTGATTTTCATGCCACCTTGCTTTTCTCTGGTTTCCCCAGGCGTTGACAGTCTTTCCATCTTTCCCTGTTTTTACCACCTTGACAGTCCTGAGGAACATTGGTCAGTGACCAGCAGAATATCCTCCCTAATTTGGATTGGTTTGATACATTGCTTATTGCACTGGGGCTATGGAGTTTTGGAAAAGAATATCACAGAAACAGTGTCCTTTTTGTCACATGCTGAAACATCATATGATTTTTTATTATTTTGAACATTACAAATATGTCAAAAATTTTTTTTTGCTTATTAACCTTGTAGCATTACACTACATAGTTCACAGCTATTCAGTGAGAAAACCACTACCCATTGCACCAGTAGGAAATTTTGCTGAAGATTCCACATTAGAAGGTGGAAGAGGGTAAGAAAGAGAAAGTTACATGGCAAACAATAGAGCACAAGCTAATGAAAACACTTATGAACATCAGTATTCTGACTTCCTGCACAGGAAGGGGGTGACCCATATGGCCTCCACTTAGCCCAGGCAACCCCTGTTATGCATCAAATCAAACCCAAGAACCCATGCAAGGATCCCAGTTCAAGCCCCCGACTCCTCAACTGCAAGGGGGTTGCTCCACAAGCGGTGAAGCCAATCTGCAGATATCTATCTTTCTTTCTCCCTCTCTATCTTCTCCTACTCTCTCAATTTCTCTCTCTGTCCTATAAAAAAAATTTTTTAAATGACCATAGGAGCAATGGATTCATAGTACAGGTACACCGAGCCCCAGTGGTAAGTAACTCTGGAGAGAAAAAAAAAGAAATTTCAGGACAGGTCACTCATTCAATAAATAAAATATTTATGTTATTAAATCAGCTTACAATACAGCTTTTTTATTTATGTATGCTCAAATTCAACAGGTATTTTTTATTTATTCCTTTTTGTTGCCCTTGTTATTTTATTGTTGTAGTTATTATTGTTGTTGTTGTCGTCATTGCTGGATAGGACAGAGAGAAATGGGGAGAGGAGGGGAAGACAGAGAGGGGGAGAGAAAGAGAGACACCTGCAGACCTGCTTCACTGCTTGTGAAGCGACTTCCCTACAGGTGGGGAGCTGGGGGCTTGAACCAGGATCCTTATACCGGTCCATGCACTTTACACAACATGTGCTTAATCCACTGTGCTACCACCCGACTCCCTCAACAGGTATTTTATAAGTTTCTGTAAAATATCTAGGACTGAGATAGACCCTGAAAAATGGGTAATAGAACAGACTTACAGATTTACTTATAGAGTACAGATTCTTTATAGACCTTAGATTTATAATTCTTCACTGAATCTGTAATATAGAAATAGCTATTAAAGATATAATCAAAAAGTAAGGTATTGTAAGCTATAAGAATCACAGTGAAAATATCAAGGATTCAATGAGATCATGTGTGTGTGTGTGTGTGTGTGTGTGTGTGTGTGTGTGTTGCTGACTGGTATTTGGAGTAGTTCATTTACTTTTGAGAGTAAGGGATCAAGAAAATTTATCTGAAGGAGTAACATTTGTAGGAGATCTGATGCGAGCAAGAGTCTTGGTTAGGTTGAGTATGAAAAGCACAACTGAGGTTAGCCAGAATATTCTAAAACCTACGAAGGGCAGTGTGTCTGAGGTACTGAGAGTCAAGTGACCTCGGCAATCACATAAGACAAAAATCATACTGTGTTCAAGATTGGTATTATTGTCGCCACAGAAGCCATACTAGGTAGTACTTAGGAGGGAAGAATTAATTACCTACCTCTTTCACATCACAGGAAAGCACTGTTGTGGTTTACCAATAACTTCTAACTTGCCCACCATCATTTCCCTTACTGATCCACCCCACTCTCTCCACACTTGTCTCTATACCCCATCTCAGGAAGAAAGGGAGAGACAGCAAACCTTCAGAACAGTTCCTAGATATCCTATGTCATTCTTAACCAGGCTCTACTGCAGATACAGGCAGATTCTTCTCTCAGCAGAATCAAGGAACTATAATTGTAGATCAAAATACACTGCCATATTTTTGGCAGTGTATTTCCTTAGAGTTCAAGGCTAACAAGCTATTCTGATTGTTACAAAGATTTGTTTCGGTACCTGAGCATCTCTTCTTAGCCAGAAGGTGGTTCAATCATCTCTACTTTCCAATAACAAAGAATTTGGCTTCATGTTTCACAAATATTCTAAGAAAGTACTTATTTTGTTGACACTTTGGCTTAACACCCAAGTGAAGCAACTAAAAATAATATTGTAACAACACAAAGTATTTTTTTTGTGGAAATGTTGGTGTTGTACAGTTTCTACTCATTGAACTACCACCAATGCTGCATCTGTCAGGGAGTTATGGACTACTGGCGAGCTGTTGGGATATAGTATGTATATTAGAAACAAAAGAAACAGATATATTGGTGGTGGGGTGAAGTGATGAAGAGAGGTCACAACTCATGATGCTCAGTCAGTCAGCACTTTTTAAAGTATAAAAGGCAGTCCAGTCATGCTTCAGAATGTGAGATTTACCAAATCTCCTGCTGGGTTCTGGTGCCAGATCTATAACTAACTGGCTATGTGGCCCTGGGCAAGTCAGACCCCTCTCTAAGTTTCCATTTCCACATTTGAAAATGAGGGTGGCCCCCCAACACTTCATCTGCACTATTCCAGCCTTTAGGTGCATAATTGCTCAACAATTCGTTTGGCTTTGTATATTTGTATATTAACTCTATTTTCAGCCACCAGGTTCCAGATGCTAACATAATGCCGATCAGACTTCCCTGGACAGATGACCCCACCAATGCGTCCTGAAGCTCCACTTCCCCAGAGGCCCAACCTACTAGGGAAAGAGAGAGGCAGGCTGGGAGTATGGATCTACCTGTCAACACCCATGTTCAGCGTACAAGCAATTACAGAAGCCAGACCTTCTACCTTCTGCATCCCACAATGACCTTGGATCCATACTCCCAGAGGGATAAAGAATAGGAAAGCTATCAAGGGAGGGGAAATCTAGCGGTGGGAATTGGGTGGAGTTGAACCCCTCTTAAACTATGGTTTTGTTAATGTCTCCTTTTTTAAATAAATTTAAAAAATTAAAAAAAGACATAAAACAAAAAAGAAAGAAAATGGGGGTGGTGATAGGTTGAGGGGAGAGTGAGGGGAGTCTGTATCAGTCTCTAAGGTTTTTTAAAGTGACACTTTATGGCTTCATGACTAGAGATGTCCACTATCAATATATGAACCACTAGCACCTGTGGCAATTTAAATTAAGTCCAGTATTATAAAAAAAAATGCAGTGCCTCACTAATTCAATGAGACATGGGCATCCTTTGAATAGATAGCTGCATTGTTCACATAAGCCAAAGAGTGGAAGCAGCCTTAATGCCCATGAATAGATGACTGTCTAAAGAAGTTATGGGATATATATTCCATGGAATATTACTCTACAATCAAAAAAGATGATATTGTGTCTTTTGAGTCAAGATAGACAGAAGGGAGATGATTATGTTCAGAAAAACAAGCAAAGAAATGAAAGACAACTACCAGATGGTTTCATTCCTATGTAGAATCTAGAGGACTGATACACATTAGTTTGTAATAAAAAACAGAAGCAAGCAAACCATTTCTAAGAATTGTGAAAACTGTGGTGGTTATCTTTGGCAGTTAGGAGGGTGGGGACACAGAACTTTGGTGGTGTGGAACTATATAACTGTAATCTTGTGATCTTGTAGTCTACTGTTAATTACAAATATTTTTTTTTTTGAGATGCAGTTTCTTAGTTGCACTAGTCACCTTTTGAATACCCAACAGCAGAAATGATTAATGGCCAATGAACTGAATGGTATAGAAAAGAAACATTTTTGTTATCACAAAAAGCTTTATTGGACAGATTTGTTCTAGACCTTTTTTCTTTAAAAACAAAGCAAAACTGGTGTTAAGGTGGTGGTATGACTAGTAGAATGCACTCATTAACATAACAACCTGGGTTCAAGACCCTGCAGAGGGCAAGCTTCATGAGCAGTGGAACAGTGCTACAAGTCTCTCTCCGCCTTCTTCTTTTTCATCTTATTTCTCTTTATCTCTCTGTTTCACTTTATATCTAAAGAAAAAGGAAAAGGCAGCAGATGGTGGAGTTGTACAGGTACCAGTACCAAGAATTAGCCCTGGTGGCAAAGGAATAAAGAAAATAACCTGAGAACTCTAACATGAACATTATTCATGTTCTCAGTATTGATTTTATTATAATATCAACTATTTCTAATATGTATACTACTAGGAGTTGACATTTATTGAACACTACTATTGCTGAGATTGTATTAAAACTTAGTTTGATTTAATCTTCACAATAACCCTGTGAGTAAGACATCATTATTATTATCTCCATGTCATAAATGAAGAAAGAAGGATTCAGAGTGACTATGTGAGTTGTCTATGCCATATTCTAGAAATTGGTAAAGAAGGGGCTTTAGTTCATTGAGAATCATAATTCAAAGCATTCAGGTCTTTCACCCTGACCCCAAACTTGGTCTCTGATATCCTCCAGTGGCTATGCTTCAGAGATTCCTCATAGTCTTGTTGTTGAACTGTTTTTTCTTAATTTTTTCAGATCAAACGTGAGAGACATAAAGGGAGCCAGAGACTAACAAGGAGGAGATATACTATCACTCTGCTTCATCACTCTTAAAGCTTCTCTTTCTTTTAAAAATTTTTTTTATTCATTTATTCCCTTTTGTTGCCCTTGTTGTTTTATTGTTGTAGTTATTATTGTTGTCGTTGTTGGATAGGACAGAGAGAAATGGAGAGAGGAGGGGAAGACAGAGAGGGAGAGATAAAGATAGACACCTGCAGACCTGCTTCACCGCTTGTGAAGCAACCCCTCTGCAGGTGAGGAGCCAGGGGCTCAAACTGGGATCCTTATGCCAGTCCTTGCACTTGGTGCCACCTGCGCTTAACCCACTGCACTACAGCCTGACTCCAGAAGCATGACTCTCCAAAAGCCTGACTCTCTTTCACATGGACCTTCCATGTGGTGGCTCAGACTTAGATCCTCCTGTGCACTTAACTGGTCAAGCCAACTCCTATCTCTTGGACACTGGGCTTTTATAATATTAGTCTAGTTTTCTCTCTTTTCTTTTTCTTTGATTATTAACTACCTATTTATTGTTTAAAAACTGACCCAGGGACCAAGTGGTGGCACACCTGGTTGAGGGCACAATATACAAGGACTGGGTTTGAGTCCTTGCCTGCAGTAAGGAAGCTTCACAAGCAGTGAAGCAGGGCTGTAGGCAGGTGTCCCTCTGTCTCTCTCCCTCTCTATATCCCCCTCCCCTCTCAATTTCTCTCGGTCTCTATCCAATAAATAAATTTTTAAAAAATAAAGAAACACCTGACTCAAACACTACATCTCCACCAGGCAAAAGTTACAAAATTAGCACTGAGTCTCCAATATACTCCATTCAAGTTCCAAACATAGCTCACCAAGCTTCTTGATAATATCTGCTCACAAGCCTGGTCTCACACCAAAAACTTAGTGCATTCAAGATGAAGTCTGTGCAGCAAACATTCTTTTATACCTCACTAAAAAAGGAGATGCTGAGTCGATGTCTGCTGAATGAAAATAAAGTACTGTCCTTGATTAAGAGTCACCATTCTTTTGAACCACCCCAGTTTATCTAGAAGTTTCCCATTTCCCTGGCACTTGCAGTTTGGATACACTATTAGCTGCAATCACAGAGTTCCAGAACCTGGAGGTATGGACTTAAGTTAAAAAAACAAAAACAAAACAGCAGCAACAACAAAAAGTCCCACATGTGCATATACTTGCTATTTGGAGAAAAGTAGTTCTTTGTAAGCAAGCTGCCATTTTTTTAGGTAAAGCAAAATGGCCATTTTCTACCAGTTCAGTGATCTTCTGCCAGCATTTTCACCCCCAAACATACCTGCTTAAAGTGGCAGCTCTCATTTGGAAATTCTGCAGGCTTACCAGAGTGCAGCTTGCCTGCTGTCACCACTTTCCAGAGCTGCAGGGCATAGCTTCTTTATGAAGTTGTAAAGTTGTTCATAAGAACCTTGGTGTATGGTTTAAAAGGAACCTCCACACATTCTCCCAGGGAAAAGAACAGTGCCCCTCCACTTCTTACTCTGCAGCTCTTCACCCCAGAAACAGCATAGAGAACTAAAGTTATTCTAGTTTTTTTTGTCCTCTCAAGTCACACAGGTACCTATATTTTAAATCACCTTTTCTTTCTGAAATTTAAAAAAGATGACTAAGGTCCAAAACTTAAAAATAAATACAAATAACCCTAATAAAACAGCATTAAAATACAAATAAAAAAAGCAGAGCTATAACCAAGAGACATATACTATCTATTGGAAGCATATCACGATTACTCTGGGTAAACTAATCTATTTCATATTTAATGATCACATTGTTGTAATGAAGCACAGAAAATAAATACTGAGTAATAGAGCATGACTCTAATAGCAGAGAGAGTCATCTGGGTTCAAATATGGATGATGCTCATTCTATAGCTTTGGGCAAATAATTGGACTTGCTTAAACTAATTTGAAAAGTTGGAAGTAGATATCAGTAGTATAATAAAAAAGCTCCCAGGGCTGTTTAGAGTAAGATAGGAAAATGTCTTTATGTTCCACCCTGTACCTGCTAAATGGAAGAGGTGAGATTAAAAAGCAGAGTTGTGGGCTCCAAAAGCAGAGTTGTGGGCTCCAAACCTAGGTTCTTTCCAGATCTAGAATGAAAAGCTGCCAGATCTTCTCTCCATTACCTTGGCAAAACAAACCAAAAAAAAAAAAAAAATCCAACTATAGATGAACTTGAGAGGTTCTTTCTTGTCTATTGGCAAGACACTATTATTTTATGTTTATACCCAGATGCAAATCATTTAGAAGTCAAAATCAAAATACATAAATCATGCATCTGCTAGTGAATTATAATGTGCCTTCACATAAAAAATATCACTACCAACCACTAATGTCATAGAACTACTTAGGGAAAAAGGTGAATGATGGCAAAAGATAAAAGAATAATCACTGTATTTCAGTTTCTAAGAATCTGCAAAACTCTAGTCAAACAGCAACATAAGGCATACCTTGTCTTAAATATTTCTTTTAGTCCCCTTTTAGTTCTTCTTTTAGAAGAAGCACACTTTCTTCTACAAAGAAAATAATTCTAGGAATAGCTCTTGCCAGAAGTAGTCTGCATTTAGAATGGGGGAGGGTTTAAGTCTCAGCAGTGTTCTTGCTAGTCAGGGATTTGTCCTTGGTGTGGAGAAAGATTGCATTTTTAGAAAACTTCTTTAAATCTAAACTCCAAGGAAGGTGCAATTTATCTTACTTGTCTCCTTTTGCAGGTGGTTCACTGTCTAATACAGGATTCTATGAGTCTCATCTGAAAATATATTTCCCAGTTTGGGCACCCTGCCAGTGCCCTAGGAACAAGTAGAGGCAGCTGTGAGTCACGAACAGGTGCAATCAGGTGATGGGCATTGACTCCTGGCTCCACCCTCTCCATGGCTTTGCATATGTTACCTCACTTCCATGAGTACCAATTTTTCTTATCTGTATAATGGGAGAACTAACTGTTGTTGTTACAGGTGTACAATTTCTGATCTCCTCATGACAGGTGTCAGCATATCACATCCTGCATCACTTATCCTTTTCCTCCACACTGGGTCCCCACCACCCCCTTCTACCTTCCCCCTTTAGAGTCTTTGGATCTTTTGTGATGGACCACAGTTAATTGAACTTTCACTATATTTTCCCTTTCTTTGTTTTTAAAGTTCCACTTCTGAGTGAGATTATCCTGTATTTATTCAGGATGAATTCATCTGGCTAATTTCACTTAGCATGTTTCCTTCAGGTTCCACCTAAGTTGTAGTAAAAGAGAAGATTCCATAATTTCTTATAGCGGAGGAATATTCCATTGTTTATATATACCACATCTTGAACCACTTATCTGTATGGGTATTGGGTTATTTGCAAATTTTGTCTATTACAAATAACACTACAATGAACATGTGTGCATAGAAATCTTTGGGGGTTTGTGTATTCTTTAAACAGATGCCTAAGGAGAGGAATTGTTGGATCACATGAAAGCTCCATTTTTCATATCTTGAGGAGTCTCCATATTGTTTTCCATGCGAAATGGGACAATTTAAACTCATACTAACAGTATGAGTGTAAAGACTCCCTTATTACTAATCCTCACCACCACTGGTTTCTATCCTTTCTAATGTATGATACTCACAGATGTAAGGCGATATCCCCTTGCTGTCTTGATTTAAATTTCTCTGATAATCAGTGACTCAGAATTTTTCATGTCTGTTGGTCATCTGACTATCTCCTTTGGTGAAGAGTTTGTGAATGTTTTTACTAGAGTTTAAGGAACAGAAACCTGAAGACACATATGCTAATGGAAGTATTTTCCATTTTTAAACTAAAACTCAAACTTGCCATTAGTCATTAATTTTAGACTTGCTTTTCTTGAACTTAGTTTTTGGAGACTTCCAAACTATTGAGCTGTGTGCAATAAAATGCAGCTTTATGACATTCTGCAATAAAGACTATAATGGAAGAAATATCAGGCTGTAAGGCTATATGACGGCCATGACTGGCTCCCACTGACCAACTCAGTGACACATCTCTGAGTTATTCTGTCTCCTCCACCACTTCCTTATTCATAACATGAAAGAGCAATAACTTTGAGGCCAGTTTAAGCACGAGATGTACATGAGATGTTTATGTGTTGGATGCCTCAGTTCAAATAGACTTATATAGTAAGTACTATTGCTAATTTATTGACACAGTCAAGCACTGAACCATTTCAAGGAATCTTACACATATTCAAAGAATGAGAAAATCACTTAGTAGTTAAATTAATCTTGGAATGAATGTCAGCTGTCCTTAGCCTAATTGAGATATAGAATTTAATTAGCAGGTGAACCCTGAGGATCTTCTCCTAAGGAAAAAAAAATGCACATAAGTACATATATAGAGAGTGGGATACTATCTTGGCAGTTTTGTGAACTTCCCAATACTCATTTATGGATTGTCTAAGTATTGGTAGACTTCAGGTTAAAACTGCTTTATAAACAGTTTCTAAGACTTCATGAGAACTACCATACTTATCTCTGGGAGGGAGGGACACAGAACTTTGGTGGCAGGTGCAGTGTAGAACTATATCCTATAATCTTATAATGCTGCAAGCCACTATTAATCACAAATTTAAAAAATGGAAAATAAAGACTATTCTAGATCATGAAGAGCAGATATGAAGTTCACCTCATCTAATTACCTTTTTAAAGAGGTAACAAATATATTAATAAATTTATCACAAATATTAACAATTATTTTCCATTAAAAATGGCAACCCTAATTATAAAGAGGAAGTTAAATTATTTATAATATTTTATCAGAACATTTAACTTTGATCTTTATTAAATCAAAACAAGATTATCTATTTTCCAAAACCATAAATTGAATTTATATCTTCAAGTGATGCTGTGGAACAAGAAAACACAGATTGAATTAAGCCCCTGAGCTCATTTAAGGCCAGATTGCTAATGCTTTTCAATGGAACCTATCCACCAGGGTTTCAACCTAAATGTTTAGATGAATTTTGATATGATAAATCAGGCTTCCTGAATTAATATATTGATAACTCTTAGCTAATTGCCTGTGCTCTACTAAGTCCTCACAGAAAGAAGGACCAAGAACTGCTTATGTCTGATACTAAGAGAAATGCATAAACATAAATTAGGATCACATACAAACAGCGTAATCCACACACTTAGGAGTCCTGGTGATAAGGGCCAACATTCCCACTGTAGATGGTGATTTGGTGCTTTTGTTTATACACTGTCATCACAATCTTTCATGAAGGTACAGTGAGGTTAGTATGCATTTTCTGAATTTGAAGTTATAAGAATGGACCATCAGTATCACAAATGAAAAGAAAATGAGCAGATAGAACCATTGAACAAATAGCAAGGCTCGACATATACACTGTCATGTAATTTCAAAACAGCACTCTTTGTTGTTGGGTATCACAAATCAAACACAAGTAAGCTCAGGTTGTTAAAATTCTTGCAGTAAATCTTCACCCTTTTCAAATTCTAATTGTTAATAATGGTAAAGTTTGACCATAATTGGGTATGTTTAAGAAAAGAGAAAGGAGGAGGGTAGACAGTGGTGCATATGGTTAAACACACACACACACACACACACACACACACACACACACACACACTACAGTGCACAAGGACCCAGGTTCAAGTCCCTGATCCCCACCAGGAGGGGGAAAACTTTATGATTGGTGAAGCAGTGCTGCAAGTGTCTCTCTGTCTCTCCCTCTCTATATTCTCCTTCTCTCTCAATTTCTGTCTCTATCCAATAATAAATATTAAATTTTAAAAAAGAACAGAGAAAGGAGAGAAATGCTGGCATTTTGACTAGCTAAGAGTTAGTGCACTATCAATTGCCATATATGAATAAACTTGGTTTCTATAGTCAAGTTTGTTCCCCACCACCACCCCTTTGTGATTTTATAGAAACTCAATTCTGGTTAAGTCAAAGAGAACTGAATCTTATTCCTGGAATTTCTATCTTTTTTTGTGATATGGAAGAAATCTTTTATTTTTCTTTTTCCTGGTTAGCTGTTGCTTAAATAGTGTTTGTCTTTCCACTGTGTATTGAACTTGAGAGTTTCGGAGGATTGTCTTCCAAATCCACCTCTAATTGAGTTCCAAATAATTTCTTCTTTGAGCTCCACCTGGTTCATCTGCTTTCCTTAGTCAGATGTCTCTAGAGAGGCTAGAATGTTCTCAGATGGCAGCAGTGGAAGACACTGCTTTTCAGACTTTAATGTTTCTTGTCACTTCTTTCATTCTAGGAGACCTATCATAAAGTACAATCTTCCATGAAAAAGTTTGGCCGCCTCAAGCATGTGTCCCCAGACAGATATGTGAGCTGGCTGCTCACCCCTTATAAACCTCAGATTTTCTAATTAACTCTTTTAATATTAATTGTTTCGTAAAGAAATTGCAAAGCTTCTAAAGCTCTTGCCTCATAGTCTCCAGGGCACTGATATTGAATCCCAGGCTGATTTTACCACATTGCTTTGGCAAAAACAATGACTCTCTCTGGGATTTTAAATCTATAGTGAGGCTGTTCTCTTGCTTGCCTGTCATCTGAGGAATTTAACTCCTCCATGTGAAGTTAATACCCTCCCCAGGATTTTCAATCTGATTTGTAAGGAAAACTATAATACAAAGAAAACAACAAATAGGAAGCTACAGGGTCAAATAAATAACTATATTCTACCTCATAAGCATCCTCATTACTAATCAAAAGGCAAAAATATATAATATTGTGGCTGTTAAAGGTGTAAAATACCATTTTTATAGGAAGAAATAAATTTTATATATTGAAAAAATTAACAAATTCACTAAATATTAGTTTTCCTGGGAGGGGACTTTCTAACATTATTTGGTCTCCTTAAATTCTTCTAGTCATTTGACTAAGAAAGAAAACAGGTTTAAAAAAAACCACAAATATAGGGAGCTGAGCGCTAGTGCAGTGGGTTAAGCGCACATGGCGCAAAGCACACAGGCCAGCAAAAGGATCCCAGTTGGAGCCCAAGGATCCCAGTTGGAGCCTGAGGCTCCCCACCTGCAGGGGGTCGCTTCTCAAGTGGTGAAGCAGGTCTGCAGGTGTCTATCTTTCTCTCCTCTCTGTCTTCCCCTCCTCTATTGATTTCTCTCTGTCCTATCCAACAACAATAGCTATGACAACAATAAAATGACAACAATAACAACTACAACAAGCACAACAACAAGGACACCAAAATGGGAAAAATAGCCTCCAAGAGCGGTGAGTTCCTGGTGCAGGCACTAAGCCCCAGTAATAAATCTGGAGCAAAAAAAAAAAAATCCAAAAACCAAAATCACAAATATATATATGCATCTTTATGTGTGTATACAACATATATGTGCATTATATATACACACATTATATACATGACAAACAGAAATGCACTGTTCAGAAATGTCATGAGGATACATATTCCTATGACCTCCTATGCCTCATATCCAATAATGCATTCAAAATAACGGAGGAAATGATACTTTGTAAGTTAATCATGTCCTCCCTGCACAGAGAGCTACACCAGAAAAACAGCAGAGGTTATTTTCATCCTGTATAATTGTTTTGTTTTCTTTCTGTTCTCTGCCTGATTCTGCCTTAGACATTGTATTGAAAACAATGTGATATGTAATGGAACAGAAATGAAACAAGTCTCTAAATTTGCCATACACTTCTCAAATAGTACATATCTGTCTAGCCATGTCCAGATAGGATCAGAATGACTCTAGAGGTGTCTCACAATTAGCAGGCTGGTCCAAGTAGCAAGACTACTATTGCTTAGTACAAGCCCTTCTGTATATGGCTCTCAGGAGGGTAATTAGAGTTCTTTGGTTTTCTTTCTTTTTTAATTTTTTTTTTATAAAAAGGAAACATTGACTAAACCATAGTATAAGAGGGGTACAACTCCACACAATTCCCCCACAATTCCCCCACTAGAACTCCTTATCCCATCCCCTCCCCTGATAGTTTTCCTATTCTTTAACCCTCTGGCAATATGGACCCAAGGACATTGTGGGATGCAGAAGGTGGAATGAGCCTCCTATAGTTGTAATTATGTAAAGGCATTCCCTCCTTCTTCTCCTTCATTCCCCTCTCCTCTCCTCTCCTCTCCTCTCCTCTCCTCTCCTCTCCTCTCCTCTCCTCTCCTCTCCTCTCCTCTCCTCTCCTCTCCCCTCCCCTCCCCTCCCCTCCCCTCCCCTCTCCTCTTCTCTCTTTTCTTCTCTCCTCTTCCTTCTCCTCATCTTCTTCCCCCTTTTACTTCTACTCCTCCTCCCCCCCCCCGCTTCCTTTTTTTTCATCTTGCTTGTAGTGTACTACCAGACCTGGATGTATTACTTATTCTTCTAGTGTTTGCCCTTCTTCCGTAGCCAGTCAACAGCGTCAGGTTGAGCCTGATGTAAAGTTTCGAGACCTCTTTTGAATCTGGAGAGGTGGCAGTTGTTGACTATGTGGGTCATAGTCTGTCTGTAGCCGCAGGGGCAGTTCGGGTTGTCTCTGGCTCCCCAGCGATGGAACATAGCGGCGCACCGGCCATGGCCTGTTCGATAGCGATTGAGGAGGGCCCAGTCATAACGTGCTAGGTCAAAGCCGGGTTGACGCTTGCAGGGGTCTGTGATGAGGTGTTTGTTCTTTACCTCAGCTGACTGCCAACTCTGTTTCCAAGAGTCTGGAACAGAGAAGTTCAGTGTAGGCATAGGGGACCAGATTGGGTGACGAGACATCAAGCGTTGGACAGGGTGGGCGAAGATATCTGCGTATATTGGCAGGTCCGGTCGAGCGTAGACGTGGGAAATGAACTAAGATGAAGCCGCATCCCGACGAATATCTGGCGGGGCGATGTTGCTAAGAACTGGCAGCCATGGAACCGGGGTGGAACGGATGGTTCCAGAAATTATCCTCATGGAGGAATATAATTTGGAATCGACCAAGTGGACATGGGGGCTACGGAACCATACTGGGGCACAGTATTCTGCAGTGGAATAGCATAATGCCAGAGATGATGATCCTAGTGTGGAAGCGCTCGCGCCCCATGAGGAGCTGGCCAGTCTTGCAATGATGTTATTCCTCGCGCCCACCTTTGCTGCAGTTTTTATGAGATGTTTGTGAAATGACAGAGTGCGATCGAGAGTAACGCCAAGATAGACTGGCTGGGCTTCATGCCGGATTCTCATATCGTCAAGCTGCACATTAAGCTCACGCGAGGCCGAGGCATGGTGTAGATGGAAAACAGATGATACCATTTTTGCAGTGCTAGGGATTAGTCGCCATTTTTTACAGTAATCAGATATCAGAGACATGTCTTTCGTGAGTGTTTCCTCGAGGATGTCGAACTTGGATGCCTGAGTTGCACAGCAGATGTCATCGGCGTAGATGTATTACTGCTAAGTAGTGATTAAGAACCAGGGGTGCTATTTGTACATATTATGCCCCTCTCCAAAGACCCGAAACACAAGAAATGAAAATCATCTAATTTAAAAAGTTTTAACCAACCTTTTAATCAAGAGCAATGAACCAATAAGTAAACAAGTTTTAAAAACCCCAGAAATAAATATATATAAACAAGTTATATATATTTAAAGTGATAGTAATCACGATATTGTGTGAAAGCAACTTAATCGAAAAAGGATTTTTTGTGAATAGAACTAGTTCTGGAAATAACATAGCTGGTATGAGTTGAAGTGTGTGTCACTTGAAAGATACAGTGGAACACTAAACCTTACTACCTGTAAATGTGACTTGACTCAAAAATTTGGTTTGGCAGATTTAACTGAGTTAAGGTGAGTTCAGAGTTCGTTTAGGATTAGGGTGAACCTTGATTAAATGACTGGATGAGGGAAATATAAACAGGCTCAGAGGGAGGAAGCTAGCCATGTGAAGACGTAGGCACAGATTGGAGCTGATGCTTCCATAACTCAAGGAAAACCTGGGGCTACCTAGAACTGGGAAACACATGGAAAGATCTTTTAAAGTTTTGGAGAATGCATGAATTTGTCAAACTTTGATTTTGATTCCAGAACAGTGAAAAAAATACATTTTTGTTCTTTTTTAACCTTTTTTTAATTTTTATTTTAGCTCAGCTCTGATACATGGTGGTGCAGGGGACTGAACCTGGGACTTTGAAGCCACAGGCATGAGAGTCTGTTTGCATAACCATTACGGTATCTACCCCTTTCCTATTTCTGTTGTTTTAAGACAATTCAAGTTTGTAGTAATTTGTTATGACAGCTCTAAGAAACTAAGGAAGCAGATTAGTTTTAAACTAAGTTATATTTATCTCAAGCTTGGCAAGTTGACATATTTTACAAGGAATCATGCAATTCACAGCAGTTTGGGAAATGACATCATGAACAAACACTGATTAACCTTGATTACGGATAACTGAGAAGATAGGTGAAAAGTTTGTTCCCTTTTATCCAGAATGGCACATTTCCTTTCAAATATCTCTCTGTTTGGGAGATGATTCCAGGATTTCTAGATTCTTTCATTCAAAGAAAGATTATTAGTGTGTGTGGCATAAAATACCTCATTCTTTGCTCTAGGAGAAAAAAAAAAGACTGGCAAAGAATGGGTATTTTATGGCTCAGGTATAAACTATTATGCCTGCCTTGCTAGTCTCTTCTTAGCACTGAAACATGTAGCACTGGGTAGGGAGGGAGCCAGCTACATAGAAGTTCTGCTTAATACCCCGCTTCATTTTTATGGGCCATGTCTGCTTCCACAAATTCTTGTTTATTGGCTTCATCTAGACTCTATTTTAACAAAACATTTCAAAAGCTAGAAGAAGAAAAGCTAAACTGTGAGTTGCAATATTAAAATAAGAACACCTACCTATAAATGCATTTATGCTCTTTCTTACTTAGTACGAAACCAAATAAAAAAAGGTCTACATTTCAGAGGATATATGCTGATTGTCTCCTTCTTGTAGAAATCTCCCTGTAGTTTAACACTGGCTTGCTCTATCCTTTAAAGACAATCTTTATTGAATCCATTTACCTAGACTGAAGTTTTATCCCATAAAGATATGCAGATAAAAGTGATTGCCCATGGGCTGGATGGTGGTGCAACCAGTCAAACTTACAAATTACCATGTACAAGGACCTGGATTCAAACTCCTAGTCCCCACACATTGGGGGAAAGCTTCACTAGTAGGAAACAATGCTGCAGGTATCTCTCCCTTTCCTCTCTGTCTTCCCTTTTTCTCTCATCCAATCAAAATAGAAGGGAAGAAAGAAGGAAGAAATAAGATGGAAGAAGAAAAGAAGGAAGTAAAGAAAGAAAGAAAGAAAGGGAGGGAGGAAGGGAGGAAGGAGGGAAAAATAGCTTCTAGGAGTGGTGGCTTTATCATTTAGGCACTAAACCACAGCAATAACCCCGGTGGCAAAATAAACCAACAAAAACCCAAAGATTACAGGCTTGTTTGGAAGGGGATTAAAATTCCTTTTCAATCTTTTTTCTCCCATTTTTACATCTAGTCCATTTATTATTACTGTGACATTTCCAGAAAACACTTGCTATTTAAAAATTATTTTTTAAGTCTTTGCCTTCTTTAAAAAAAAGTTCATTTATTATCGTTTTACAATACTATGTAAGTATGAAGAGCAGTGTCATCTCAGAAAAGTCATACACCATGCCCCACACCATATCTCCAAACATTTTAGCACCCTTCACCAGAATCAGATTGACTCTGTTGTTTTCAACGGGCTGGCTTCACGGGCGGGTAACAAATGACCAGGGATTCATGGTTGAGCTGTAGGCAGTATCTCTTTATTCATGCAGGACACAGCACAATCTAAGCCGAGCTAAGCTAAACTAAACTAAAGTACCCTAAAACTCACAATGCTGTCTTTATATATACTTGCCAAGTAGGGTGGAAACAGGATGTGACATAGAGAGGGTGGAGAGAAAAGTGACTGGTGAAAATCAGAGTGTGACAAGGAGAGGATCAGGGTGTGACAAGGAGAGGGGGTGGAGCAGGTGAGAATTCTATCACTGAACCACTAATGCCCTGGAGGGAGGGTGGTGCTTGTTAACAGCAGTTATGTAAATAGAATGAAGTGGTTATATAAATAGAATAGTGTTAAGCAGGGGGGATTTAAACCAAATGAAACAGAAGGGGTCTCATGCATACCAACAGACTCCTTCTATCTTATATGTGTGAAATCATCTGAAGACACTCATTGAGGATATGTACTCCCTACCCCAGGTTCAGTGAAGTACTGTTCACAGCCAAGACATGGAAACAGTCTAAATACCTGTTAAAAACCAGACTGATGACTGAATGCAGAAGTGGTAGATGTATTCAGTGGAATATGAGTGAGTTACTAGAAATGATGAGATCTTACCTTTTGTAAGGCAGACAGAACTTGAGGTGATTATGCCAAATGAGGTAAAAGTAAAAAGGTGAAAGACAACCATCTTTCCAGATTTCGCCTGCTCTAGAGCTGTGATTATGTGAAGGAAACCTCCAGTGACCTCTTAATGTCCCCTTTCAGTGTTTCCCTGGGCTTTCTGGTATCCAGATTATGGGTGGTACCTTACAATCCTCATCCAGTCAAAGTTCTATCCTCCAAGCCACCTTCTTCAAAATCAGTTTGAGGAAGGGGAGATAGCACAATCGTTATGAAAATAGACTCTCCTTTTTTTCTCTCCTCTCCTCTCCTCTCCCAGATCAACTAGGAATACCAAAGGAGACCACCCGGACCTAAACAAGACAGGACTAGAATGACCACAGAAACCCAGTAAATCACCCGTGAGTACAAACACGCGTGGCTGGTGACAGAGAGGAGAGAGGGGCCTAAGGAGAGATTAAGTGACTGCTAACAGTTCGACAGTTTGTCAGTGGAGACACCACCTCCAGTCTGCTCCACCAACAAGGGGACAGCTGAAGGGAGGAAGGGACTCCCCAGAGACTCACCAAGTACAACTCTGAGTCTCCATTGCTACTACCCTCAGAATCTGGAGCAGCAACAGGGAGGGACACCAGGGCACAGAGATCTAACCGGGAAACTCAGGAGAAGACCTATACCTCGGTGGCATAGCTGAAGGAGAAGACCTATACCTCGGTGGCATAGCTGAAGGGCTGTGAAAGTCTCTTTGCATAACCACTGGATTATCTCTGCCACACCCTGCTTTATCTCTTGGTCAGGAGTCATTGATTAAGCCAAGAAGCCTATTGATAGTTTAAAAGCCCTCAGGCTACCATAGCCTACAGGGGAAAAAAAAAAGGCTTTTACACCACTGAACTCCAACTCAGGGATTGAAAAACCTCTTAACTTATATAAAATGGTTAAAACAACAAGAAAAAATAATGGAGACTCGAACCAGGACAAGAGTCCAGCTAAAAGTCCTCCAGAGGGCAAAGCACAAAACAACGAGTTCAACATCCAAACATTAGCTAAGGAAATAATAACAGGAGTGAGTAAAGAATTTGAAAAAATTGTAATCAGAACTGCAGGAACAACAAATGAGAATATGGAAGAAAATTCTAATTATCTCATGGTTATTAGAGAGCTGAAAGCTGAAATTGCTGAGCTAAGAAGGCAACTAGCTGAACAAGCTAAAACAGTATCAGAGCAGGGCAACAAAATAGATGAACTCCAGAAAGCAGTAGAGGGCAGAGAGAACAGAATCAATGAGGCTGAAAACAGAATTAGCAAGATTGAAGATGAATTAGAGACAACTAAAGAAGAAGTAAGAGATCTCAAAAAGAGATTAAGAGATGCTGAAAACAACAACAGAGTCCTATGGGATGACTTCAAAAGAAACAATATACGCATTATTGGCTTACCAGAGGAAGAAAGAGAAGGGGAGGAAGAAAGCGTTCTCCAGGCCATAATAGCTGAAAATTTCTCTAGTCTAGACAACACCAAAGACATAAAGATTCAAGAAGCCCAGAGGGTCCCAAACAGAATTAACCCAGACCTAAAGACACCAAGACATGTCATACTTAGATTGGAAAGGAATAAGGATAAAGAAAGGATCCTCAAGGCTGCAAGAGAAAAACAAAGAGTCACCTACAAAGGAAAACCCATAAGATTAGCAGCAGACTTCTCCATACAAACACTACAGGCCAGAAGAGAATGGCAAGATATCTATCGAGTGCTCAATGAGAAAGGCTTTCAGCCAAGAATACTATATCCTGCTAGACTGTCATTCAGACTAGATGGAAGCATCAAAACCTTCTCAGACAAGCAACAGTTGAAGGAAGCAACCATCACCAAGCCTGCCCTGAAAGAAGTTCTGAAAGGTTTCCTATAAACAACCAGACCACCACAAATAGAACATATATCAAAACACTCTAAAACTCTACAAGAATGGCGTTAAAATATCTTCAATCTTTGATATCAATAAATGTCAATGGTCTGAATTCACCTATTAAAAGACACAGAGTAGGAAGATGGATCAGAAAACACAACCCAACAATATGTTGTCTACAGGAAACTCACCTAACGCAACAAGACAAATACAGACTTAAAGTGAAAGGATAGAAAACTATCATTCAAGCCAATGGCCCACAAAAAAGGGCAGGAACAGCTATTCTCATATCTGACATGATAGACTTTAAAATAGATAAGATTAAAAAAGATAGGAATGGACACTACTTAATGCTCAGAGGATCAGTCAATCAAGAGGACTTAACAATTATTAATATCTATGCACCCAATGAGAAGCCATCTAAATACATCAAACTTCTACTGAAAGAGCTACAGCAATATATTAACAGTAACACAATCATAGTAGGGGACTTCAACACCCCACTATCTCAACTTGACAGATCATCCAGGAAGAAAATCAGTAAAGACATAAGGGAGCTAAATGAAGAGATAGATAACCTAGAACTATTGGACATTTTCAGAGTCATTCAGAGCAAGTTGTGGTATATATACACAATGGAATACTACTCAGCTGTAAAAAATGGTGACTTCACCGTTTTCAGCTGATCTTGGATGGACCTTGAAAAAATCATGTTGAGTGAAATAAGTCAGAAACAGAAGGATGAATATGGGATGATCTCACTCTCAGGCCGAAGTTGAAAAACAAGATTAGAAAAGAAAACACAAGTCGAACCTGAAATGGAATTGGAGTATTACACCAAAGTAAAAGACTCTGGGGTGGGTGGGTGGGTGGGGAGAATACAGGTCCATGAAAAATGATGAATGAAATAGTGGGGGTTGTATTGCTAAATGGGAATCTGGGGAATGTTATGCATGTAAAAAAAAAAAAAAAGAAGTAGAAACGCAAAGCAGAAATTGACTGAGTTTGGAGTATGGCACCAAAGTAAGAAAGCAGAAGTATACTAGAGTTTGCAGTGAGTACCTCCCTAATACTTCCTCTCCACTTTTCCAAGCTTTGGGTCCATGACTGCTCAACAATTTGTTTGGCTTTGTATGTTAACTCTCTTTTCAGTCACCAGGTTCCAGGTATCATCAGGATGCCGGCCAGACTTCCCTGGATTGAAGACACCACCAATGTGTCCTGGAGCTCAGCTTCCCCAGAGACCCATCCTACTAGGGAAAGAGAGAGGCAGACTGGGAGTATGAACCGACCAGTCAACGCCCATGTTCAGCGAGGAAGCAATTACAGAAGCCAGACCTTGTACCTTCTGCAACCCTCAATGACCCTGGGTCCATGCTCCCAGAGGGATAGAGAATGGGAAAGCTATTGGGGGAGGGGGTGGGATATGGAAATTGGGTGGTGGGAATTGTGTGGAGTTGTACCCCTCCTACCCTATGGTTTTGTTAATTAATCCTTTCTTAAATAAAAAAAAAATAATAACTATAACAACAACAACAACAACAAAAAAAAGAAAATAGACTCTCATGCTTGAGGCTCCAAGGTCCCAAAAAAAAAAATCCCACCCCATTCCACACCATAAGGCAGAGCTGAGCAGTAATATGGTAAAAAAAAAAAAATTGCCTTACAGGTCTGAAGGTTCAAGGCCTCAAGGCTCTGGGCACTTCTACCTACCAGTGCAAAGAAGCAGATGAGTGACTTTCAATGACTGAGTCAGACTTTCTTTCAGACCAGGAACCAGGAAGGCTTTATTTAAATCACTAATTCTCAAGGGGAGTGGAATCAGAGTAGCACTAGTGAAAGTGTTCTGGAATCTTTTAGTTCAGAGACTTACATTTCTTTTTAAAATTTTTTTAATTATCTTTATTTGCTTATTGGATAGAGACAGCCAGAAATTGAAAGGACAGGGGAGGTAGAGAGGGAGAGAGACAGAGAAACACCTGTAGCACTGCTTCACCACTTGTGGCACTTTCCGCATGCAGTTGGGAGCTGTGGGCACTGTAATATGTGCGCTCAACCAGGTGCACCACCACCCAGCCCCTGAGACTTACATTTCTATGTTTCTCTTGACATTTATCTGAGATTTCTAGTTTACCTTCAGCCACTAGTGAGCTCTGTTTTCACATCTTTGATGCTCCATTTCTTCATTTTAATTCAACAAATACTGAACACTCACTATGTATACACTCACCTGTGGGAAGGAGGGATTTTATGAAACTAAGACACAGTCCCTATTTAAAGGCAAAAAGTCAAACGGGGTTAGCATCTATAAATATCATATAAGCTTGCAGGGTGAAGAGAATTGGGGTTAACAGTGATGGGGAAATATCACAATCTAGAATGGGGCATGGGCTGGTCAATGTCAAACAGGCTTGAAGACACGTGGTAGGTGTTCCCATCTGAGGGGGATGACTTCTCAAATAAGAGTGACAACTTTGCTTCTCTGGCCTCACACCATGACTACCCACAACTACCAACTACTTTTAACTCAGATCTGAAGCCACTTGCTAAGGATTTTTTTTTTCTTGCGAACCAATAGAATTCTTAAAGATTCCTTAAAAATAGAAAAATTAAATTATCTTTTTTCCCTTTTGTTGGCCTTGTTGTTTATCATTGTTGTTATTAGTATTGTTGTTGTTCTTGCTTATCATTGTTTTCACTGTTGTTGGATAGGACAGAGAGAAATTGAGAGAGGAGGGGAAGACAGAGAAGAAAGAAACCTGCAGACCCGCTTCACCACTTGTGAAGCGACCCCCTCTGCAGGTGGGGAGCCGGAGGCTCGAACCGGGATCCTTAGGCTGTCCTTGCGCTCTGCACATGTGCACATAACCTGCTGAGCTACCACACGGGCCCCCCAAAATTAAATTATCTTTAAGACCAGAGGGAACAGTCTAATAGATCTCCCTAGTCCCTTTATTCCATCCCCAAAATTATTAATTTAGTCATTTTTTCCTGTGACACATTTATTTTCTCATTACTACATTATTTTGAGGAGAATTCTAGGTATCACTGCATTTTGCATGTAGACGTTAACAGTGTGTATCTCCTATAAGATGAAGACATTTTTGTTGAAAACAAAAGGACTGTATCACCATACATAAAATTTAATACCTTGATATTGGGATGGCAAGGTAGCTCACTTAGTTATTGTGCTTGCTCTGTCATGTGCAATATCCAGGTTAAAGTCTGGGCCCCACTATAACTGAAGTAAGTTTCAGTTCTGTGGTATATTTCTCTGTCTCTCTGTCTCTATCTGTCCTTCCATTTGGAAAAGAAAAAAAAAAAAACATAGGCCTGGAGCAGTGAAGCCTCAGTGCTAACAAAAATAAATACATAACTAATATCTTAATATCATGAAATATCTAATGAATAATTAAATTCACAATTATCTCATAACTGTGAGCATTTATTTTTATTATTTGACTCAAGGTTATAACTGAGATTGGTTGCTAAATTTTATTTATTTTTTCATAAATTCTATTCCTACTCCAACCTTTCTCTCAAACTCCTTTTCTCCCTCTTGCAGTCTGTTTATGGGAAAGAACAGGTTGTTTGTCCAATAGAGTTTTCCATAGCCTGGAGGCTGCCAATTCCATTCCTGCAGTGTTACTTCACAACACCCGAGGCCCTCTGTATTTCATGTAAGTTAGACCTAGGGGCTTGATCAGATGTAGCCTTCTTTTAATCTGGCAAGACTATCTCTTAGTGGACGATAGGTATTCTTCCATCAGGAAATAGGGTACCTAGTTGTAGCATGATTCATGATATTGGCAGCCACTGATGATCAGTGCCAAGAAACACTAATTCATTAGGTTACGTAATATGGTGGTATTCTGCAATATTCCTGTATGCCACCTTCACTTATTAGTTGAAATATTTACTCAGGCATAGTGAATTATCCTACCTCCTAATATTTAATCATCTTAATGGTGCACTTCATAAAGGCAACATAAGATAATTTTTAAAAAATCAATAGAAAACACTTAATTTTTTTCCCATTTACTAATTTCCAAAAAAAAAAAAAGTGCTACATTATTAGCATCAGTCAGTAGAAAATAATGAAGTTGTGTGCTATCATTGTTTTACTTTTACTTTTTTGGTATTTTTGTGAACTCAGTGTAAACAGCCCACTATCTGTTGAAGTTATCCTTATTAATGCACAAATCATTTCATTTTTGACCAGTAGGAACCTCATTAAGTGGTACTGAGTTCTTGTGACAGCTGTCTTCATGATTTTTCATAGCATATCTGTTATAAATATATATATATTTCAGGCTTACCTATACATTTCCTAACCCAAACTGAAATTAGTCAGTTCTAATGGAGGAAGATTTCCTTCGTTTAGTAGAAATGGAATTTAGAGATCTCAATTTGAATACATGGAGGATTTTTAAAAAATATTTTTATTTATTAATGAGAAAGGAGGAGAGAGGAAAAAAACAAAAGACAGACATCACTCTGGTGCATGTGCTGTTGGGGATCAAACTCAGGACTTCATTCTTGAGAGTCTAGTGCTTTGCGTATTCAGCCACTTCCCAGACTACTGACATGGAGGATTCTTAAGCAGATCTAGGCATGCTTCCTTTCCTCAAGAGTAGAGCAAACCGAAGACTGGGAGATGACTTATCCTGTTGAGCAGGCACTTTATCAAGTGCAAGGACCCAGGTCCAGATGCCTGACCACTACATGGACACACCATGCAGGGGCATGGGGGGGGGGGTTCATGAGTGGTAGAGCAATGCTAAGGCATTTCTTTTCTCTGTCTTCCTTTCATTATATAAAAAAAATCTACTGGTAGTAGTAGAATCCTGCAGGCACAAAGGTCTATTGGGATAGGGGGTGTGACATGGCAGAGGAAAACTGAGTCTGGGTCTGGGTCTGGGCCTGGGTTTGGGCCTGGGCCTGGGCCTGGTGTGGATGAATCCCAAGAGAGTAGTGAGAGATTATAAGAAGAGAAAGGGTAGTAATATAGGAGTTACAATTTAGAAAGTCTAGACAATAGTCTAAGAAGAGATTCTAAATCAAGTCAATAGTGATAGGGAATAAGAAAATAATCTGAGTCAGGAGAAAGTCTAAGGCCTAATTTTACACAAGACGATTTATCACCAGTTTTTAAGTTTAAGGCAGTAAGGGTAAAGGGGGGGGGGAGGCAACAGATTTGGGTTCAAAGTTGAGTTTTTTCTCAACTTTATGGTCAAATACCCATGACCTAACTGCTGAGACTTAGTGAGCTGAACTGCAAAAAGGGAATGGCATTGCCTATTTCATGCGGTTACTGGGAGAAGTAGATGAAGATGCAGATGAAGTGAACATAGTAATGTGTTATAACCTGGGAAGACTACAAAAAAAATTCATTTTCCCCTTCCTTTCTAAATTGTCTTCTTTTATCTATAATTAATGCAGAGCACCAATACCTCATCAGTCCCACTTGTACCTTCTCTTTATTCATAACAATTTTCTCTGATAATACTATGGATTATTAATAATGATTCCTCTTGCATTTGACTAACCCACATTTTATTGATTATTTCATTGTAAAGATGATATTATAAACTTAATGTTGCCAAAAGGAAAATAAATCAGATTCATCAAGGTTTGCTCTTATTTAATATCTAAGTTTACAAATTTCATTTTAGAAAAACCTTAGAATCATGTTCTATTTAAAACGGTTTCCCTAAGTTACAAATGTTGAAAATATTAATATTCAAAGAGAACTTAAATACTGCTCATTTAGCTCAGAGCTTCTTAAAATGCCATCTAAGACAGTTGTCCTAATCAATGATTTATGCAGTGCTGTGGTTTTAGAAAGTGCAATATTACTTTAAGTCAATTTCTTCCCAGAACCTCCCCTGCCCATTACGTCAATTATATCCTGTAAACCACTCTGAGGTTATTTGTTTTTCTAAGGTCTTATTTTTGAATGTTCCATCAGAAAGTCTTTTGGATCAAAGTTTTAAGAATGGAAACAGTCACCTATGAGTTTACTATAGTTACATTAACTGTTGATAAAGAGGATAACATATTTACTTTTTAAATTGCAAGGCAGTAATAGTTATCAAAATTTCAGGCCAAAATAAAAGCACAATGAATATAAAAAGCGAAACTGATATAAAACTCTTTTGCGAGACAGAACCAGTATATCCTTTGCAGCCCTTTTCACTGCAGGCACACACATAAATATAATGTTTTAAATATTTCCTCACACTGTCTACTTTATTTTATAGCTTGCTTCTTCAATATGTTTTTAATTCATTTATTTATTATTGGATAGGGACAGAGAGAAATTGAGAGGGGAGGATGGTAGAGAGGGAGAGAGACAGGGATATATACCTACAGCCCTGCTTCACCACTTGTGAAACTTTCCCACCTCCAGGTGGGGACCAGGGGCTTGAATGTGGGTCTTTGAGCACTGTAATGTGTGAGCTTAACCAGATACCACACTGCCTGGGCCCCTTCTTCAATATATTATAAAATATAAAGTTATAATGTATATTTTGGTTCAGCTCACCATATTGTAGCTAGTTTTAGATATCTGTATGTAATAAACCATTTAATTCTTTTAAGCAGTTGCTTAGTATTTTCCCAGCTGAATAAACTGAATAAATGGTAATTTAATCTAACAAGTTATAAACATCTACACTGCTTCCAAGGTATTAATATTTTTAAGTTCTTAATCAAAACAAAGCTTAATCAAGTCTGGATGCATGATAGGCATATTCTTGCAAATCTCTAAGTATGTTTGTAGTACCTGTAATAAAAAAAATTGCAAGTCCTTACATAGGTGAAGCTTTTATATATTGTTATAAAACAAAAGACAACTGTCACATACTGACATAAGTTTTTTTATTATTATTTTTAACCAGAACATGGCTCAGATCTGGCTTATGGTAGTGGTAGTGGTAGGAATTAAACCTGGGGCTATGGAGTCTCAGGTATGAGAGTCTCTTCGTTTTTCTTTGTTTGTTGATTTTGTTTTTATTTTAACTAATTTATTGGATACAGAGAGAAAAATCAAAAGGGAAGAGGGAGATGGGGAGAGAGACAGAGAGATACCTACAGCATGGCTAAACCACTCTCAAAGCTTTTCCCCTGCATTTGGAGACTGGAGCTTGAACCTGGATACATTGTTAACATGTGCTCAACCAAACTTTCCACCACCTAGCCCCTCATAAGAGCCTCTCTGTATAACCATTTAGTGACACTTGATCTTTTTGTCTTCTTTACCAAAAACTTGCCTATAAATCTCTGAAACTTAAAACCCCATCTTGCCTCTTTTTGTTAATCCTTCAAACTGAAATTCTATTCTCTGTGGGGTAGTAGTTTTCACTCCTGTAGCAACTATACTTGCCTTTGAGACCTGAGGCATTACAAGTCTTCTTTCTCTCTCTATTTTTAATTTCTTTATTGGGGAATTAATGTTTTACATTCAACAGCAAATACAATAGTTTGTACATGCATAACATTTCCCACTTTTCCATATAACAATACAACCCCCACAAGTCCTCTGTCATCCTTCTTGGATCTGTATTCTCCCCACCCACCCACCCCAGAGTCTTTTACTTTGATGCAATACGCCAATTCCAGTACAAGTATTCTCTTAATGTATGCTCCTTTCCTTACTTTTATTTCAGTTGGGGAGCACATCTCCCATGGAGGAGTATGGAAGGAAGCTCACCCATGCACAACACAAATCACTGTTTCTGTCCTCCAACACATGTGAACTCTCAATGGAAAAATTAATATAACAAATATTTACCAGGCACTCAGGACACTAATTGCTCTGTTCTCTACATTAAGGGGGAATAGCAGGTACAAAGTAGCTAAAATCCTGGCTCTCTGCATTTTTTGTGGGAGTCAGGCAAGCAAATGAAGTAAAGTGAAGTAACATTTTTGGGCCAGAGCAGAGGATACTTTAGGGGGTGAAGTTAATGCCTCACCATGTGTTTTAACCCCCACACCACACAGGAGTACCAAGGATGGAATCAAGGAAATTCCATGGATGGTAGGCCAATGCTTTGGTTTCTCTAAAAAAAAAATAAATAAATAAACCAGATCTTTTTTCTTTCTGCTGGTAGTAGCCTACTTAATAAACATTTACATAATGCCCATGGTACCTGACATATATTGTCAGAACTCTACAAGGAAACTGAGACCCTTAAGTTGGCATTCCGTGCCAGCCTGTCTGATTCCAAAGCCCCTTCTACCACACCTGCTGTTTCTCATATGAAATAATACAGATCCCATCCTCATCTGACAAACTCTGTTTCTCTTTGTGTATCTAAAGGATAGTCTGTTCTTAATTGAACACTTTCTGAAGTGCATTTCCAAGAAGGCTGCCTGCATTTAGCAGTCCTCCATCACTCAGCCTCCTTAATGGCTTCAATCCAGGTAGCTGAATTCAACTTGCCATCCAGGGCTTTTCTCCTTCCTTGTCTCCTCTCACAATACTGAGCATACCTTCACTACTGATCAAAGGACTGCTGCATTGTTACAGCTGAAAAGCTCCATTCACAACCTTTTACAGAACTAAAAAGGTGCAGTGTAAATTTGAGGAGTACTCTTCTAACTTCCATGCCAATAAAATAATCATTTTTTCCATTACTACAAGTAGCAATGGGGTGGTCTGATTCTTGACTTCCCCCAAATAATATCATTGATCACCACACTCATTCAGTCATCTGGTATTCTTTCAGTTTCACAAACCAACCCATTCTAATCTCTTCTATGTACCTGTGTAGAAATTCTGAAGCAGGTGAGGTCCCTCCTACTGTTCACTTCAGGCCCAGTTTCCATGCATAATTTGATATTACACTTCTTTTCCTGCCAACATTCCACAGGATGTAAATGGCAAATGATGACTTAACTTAAAAAAAATTGATTATCTATGACCTTGGGAGAACTATGGTGATTATAATTGAAGGGGGAGTACAGAACTTAGGTGGTGGAAGTGGTGTGGATCTGTACCACTATTATCTTATAATCTTACAGATCACTATTAAATCACTAATAAAATATATACTTAAAATTTAAAAACTGATTACCCTTTTCTCTGTTCAGACACGTCTGAATAGTTCTCCAAAAAAGAGAATTCCAGGGTTCTCTCCTCATGAGAGCAGGTACTGTCAACACTGTAATTTTTTAGACAAAACATCCAGGAAGCCTATTGGTCAATATGGCTGTGTTTGTCTTGACGTTACATCTCATAAATCAAATCTCTCAATAGCAAGAGTCCCCATGGTCAAGACTACAGAGTACAATCATACCTTGTCTATTTTCTCAGACCAAGAAAGAGGTGTTCTGGCTATTGGATTTCTTTAAGTCCCTCTGATGAACAGGAGGCATCCAGGCCCCCTCCTATCATGATTCTAAGAGCCACTGAAAACCTCTCATAATAAGATGTATTACATTACTCAAAAGACTGACTAGGGTCTTAAAGAGTTCCCTAAGCCCATACACACGGTGTGTATTGCAGTTTTAGTATAGTGAATAAAAAGAGGACTCTTTTTTTTCCTTATAGTAGCCGATACTGTTCTTCTTAAAGAATCTAAATTACTGTGTGTGTGTGTGTGGGGGGGGTGATGAGGTTAGTAAGAGCTAGTAGGGAGTGACACAGGGGATTCGGGGGCAGTAGTAGGAAGTGGAAGAGGGGGTTAGGGAGCAGTAGTGGGGAGTGGTAAGGGGTGGCTCAGGACTTGCTTGTGTGAGACCCCTGTTTTGATCCCTGAAACCTCAAATGGAATTTGCTCTGGTCTCTCTCTCTCTCTCTCTCTCTCTCTCTCTCTCTCTCTCTCTCTCTCCCATTTAGTAAGTCTTAAAAAATATGAAGAAAAGAATCGTATTGCAATACAAAATAAAAGTCATATAGTGTAGTGTTTGAACAAATGTGCAATGCCAGTAGAAGAACATCTACCTGGCATTCATCTGTGGGATCACAAAAGCTTCTCCAACAGCAGCTGAAATGTCCTTGGAGGCAACCAGCACTAGTAGTATCAAGGGTATAGCAGTGGGCAAATAAACTTTTGAATCATGATGTTATGCTTCTAGACTACACAAAAATGGCAAGAACATCATATTTAAAAGGTAACATGTATCTAAATAATGCCATGTAATGAAAAATACATTCAAGCAGTGGGAATTCTGAATTATAGCATTAAGTTTACAACTGTGGGAAGTCTGAATGAGAGCTTTAACTTTTTTTCTATGGCCAACAAAACTCAAACAAAACCTTCACTCCCCCAGCTCTTTTCATGTGCAACACCTGCACTAAAATTCCCATGTCCTTAGTTCCTCCCTGACAGGAACAAAAATCTCAATGTCAGAATTTGGACTGTACATGGAAGACATTATCATCAAAGTGGTGTTCTATCATTCATCTTACTTTGTACTGACTAGACAAGTTTTCTAAATACCACACCAGGAAACTGCCTACATTTTCCCCACTTAACAGTTACTTATTCAGACTCTGCCTTAGGTATAAAAGGTGCAAAATTTATACTGTAGTCAAATTACCTAAAAGTTTTTTTTTTAATTCTAACTTGCCTTGCATTTCTAAGATGTTGCTTCAGGTTATTTGTAGCCATAGCTTTCAAGTGATACCATAAGACCTATCTGATAGAATTATGCAAACCTTGCATAATTAATATTTGTGATCCTGGCACAGAAGAGAGCATTCAAATTCAAAGATATTCTGTAAGTTTCTTGTTTCATCAGCTGCCAGCTGGATTCTAGAAGACTTCTAGTTCCATTTCCTATGCAAGAGCATTGCTACCACTTAAAATGTATAATTTGATTTTAGAAGGAAAGTCACAGGAGGTTAAGTAGTATAGCCTCAGGAAGGTATAGAAATCTCACCAATTGTTCAGAAATGCACACAATACACTGCTAATGGATATACATTAGATTCAAAATAGTTTGTTGGAGAACTGCCTCTCTGAATCCTATTTTGCAGTTTTGCTGAGAGGGAGAGAGTGTGTGTGTGTGAGAGAGATCTGCTCTGAAATCTGAGTTTTCTCATGAACAGATTGTTTTTAATGAAAGAATGTATGCAACTAATCCATGTGACTGCTAATCCTGCATCAACCCATTCCACTGATGAACAAAAGATAAAGTCAAAGTAGGGTTGTTGGATAAAATAAAGGAGTCTCAGTTATATTTAAATTCAAGAAAAACAATGCAGAATTTCTTTGTAAAAAGTATTGCAAGGGATATACTTAAAATTCACTGTTACCCACCCCCCAAATTTAAAGTGGACAGGGCAATTTGCATTATTATTTTCTAGACTTGCTAATACTAGCTAAAGGGAAGTTAATTCTCAGTTGACATTATATCATTTTGCACAAATAAAAAGCACAGATGAAAAGAAATGATAATTCAGTGGTTCTAATTACTCATTAAATGTCAGGGGGGGTTAAGGTCCAAAAGCAATATTAAGACAGGTTAAAAGAAATGGAATAGGATGATCTGAAGAGTTAGGATGAGTGTTTAAAGACCCACACATGAGAAAACTGACATTATATCAGTACTTATCATTAAAGCAATAGAAGCTTCAATTAAAGAAAGCAATGATATAAACTACATACATACAGTCTAATTTGGGGGTTTCCCTGTTTGATACTAGCCCTGCACTTCCATGTTAAATGCAACCATTGCATAAGGCAGACATTCACACTAGCCCATCTCTATATAGGACTGCCATCTTGTAAAGGAACAGTAATTTTCCGAACAACTTTTTCATTCAGTATCTTATTAGCAACACAAGTATTTCATTCCTAAATGAACCCATCCAGTTTCAGTGGCAGATACCTCTAGAAGGAAGCAAGCTGTTGTAAAGACCTCTTACTTGGTATCAAGACACCCAATCCCTTTTGAAATATTTCAAATGTTCCTTCTATTGCTTAAGAAAGTCTGCTCAGGGCTGGAGAAATAGCATAATGGTTATGCAAAAGACTTTTTCTGTTGAAGCTCTGAGGTCCCAGGTTCAACTCTCATAAGCCAGAGATGAGCAGTGCTGTGATTAAAAAATAATAATAATAATAATTAAAAAAAATATATATATATATATATTAGGCGGGGAGGAGCAGGCAGGCTGCTCAAACAGTGCAAGTACTGTCATAAAAAACACAAGCACAATCACGCAATCAGACCAGGCCCAAATATTAGGGATCTAGCAATTATTAATGATTTGTGTTCTCGAGAGAGTCACTCTGGGTCATCTAGATACCATCGGCTGTCTTTTTCTGAGTTATTTGATTTGAATTATCTAAATTTGTTGGTTCTGGGAACCTGACCTTAAGCTTTAGCTGAGTTGGGCTTTAGAAACACACTAGTCTGCAAAAGACTTTGTGGACGAAATAAAGTCCTTGGTGAGATTTTGCTTCTTTTTGTTACTGATCCTTCTTTGGACTGTTGAGCTAAATCTGAGCTGGCACATTATTAACCTTTTCAAATTGGGCATTTAGTAAGCTCAGCTGAATACATTCTTAATTTGCATACTATCATTTGCCAGAACAGCTGGCAGTGTGCTGAAATATTAAGATCTTTGGTTTGCAGAGTCCAAGCACAAACATGTAGACTCAGTTTTTGGAAATGATGACCTAGTTAGGTCCTGTAAACTCTATCAATAAAAATAATAGCACCAATAACAGATACTTTCTGAATGCTTATAATGTCTCAGTTTTGTAGATATATTCTGCCACTTAACACTTAGAACAATGAAGCTTTATTACCACAATTTTGTGGACAAAAAACTCACAGTGGTAAAGTTTCTTGCTCAAAATTACATAAGTAGTTAAGTAGTAAAACTCAGCTTTGTACCAGGGCACTCTAGCTGCAGAATCTCCATGCAAACCACTTCGTAACTCTTTTTCTGTGTCTCCACTAACAAGAACGTCCACTTTGTCAGGTAAGGGGTCATGTGAAGGAGATTTCCCTTCTTTGAACTTGATATAGATTTCAGGTGAACAGAAGGCAATCAAACAAAAAGAATGTAAGCAACCCTTCACTTGCTTCCCTTCTCCAATAAACTATAGGGAACCAGACTGTGTAAATGTGTGTGTATTTTGACTTATTTTTAACATGCTCATCATAGCATTCATGGTTAAGATTTAGTAATATGCTTATATTAAGATGTATATACTTATTAGGGCCTTTAGTGAGAAGGGAACTGTAAAAGTATGCAGTGTGGTTTATAATCATAAAGTTAGGAAGCTGTAACTGAATATCAGTCACCTTGAAAAGAGCTATCTGACAAGGCCAGTGTACAAACAGGATCTCCAGCTGGCAGGCAGGAATCTGGCCTTCCTGGTCTTGACCACCAAGGAACCTTATAAGTATCTACTGGGTAATGTAATAGAATTAATTCTTCCTAGGGGGGAGTCTGGCAGTAGCACAGCGGGTTAAGCGTAGGTGGCGCGTAGGTGGCGCGCAAAGCACAAGGACCGGAGTAAGGATCCTGGTTCAAGCCCTGGCTCCCCACCTGCAGGGGAGTAGCTTCACAGACAGTGAAGCAGGTCTGCAGGTGTCTATCTTTCTCTCCCCTGCTCTGTCTTCTCCTCAGCTCTCCATTTCTCTCTGTCCTGTCAAACAATGATGACATCAATAACAACAACAAAGGCAACAAAAGAGAATAAATAAATAAATATTTTTTAAAAATTCTTTCTGGGGGAGAGCTGGGACAGACAGGACAGAATCCAGGATAGGAAAAGTAGGAGGGTTTATGCCCTTTTTATTTTTCAAATTATTCCATTTTATTTATTTATTTATGTATAGACACAGAGAGAAACTGAGATGGAAGGGGGAAATAGGGAGACAGATAGACACCTGCAGCCTCGTTTCACCACTTAAGAAGATTCTCCTTGCAGGTGGAGACAACAGGTTTGAACTTGGGTCCTTGTGCACTGTAACATGTGCTTAACCAGGTGCACCCACCCATGACCACTCCCCTTTTTTATTTTAATCAAGGTTTGTTTCACTTTTATCCTTCTTGAACATCCGAGACAGGCCTTCTGAAATTTTTGGCATATCTCACATATCTCAGTAAGGAAGCTTTTAACCAACTGTCCCATAGGAAACTACAGGTAGTGGGATGGGAATGAAAGATGGTGGGAATGAAAGAATTACTAAGCAGGAACAAGGAGTCAGATAAAGTCACAGGCACCTGTGTGCTGGCCTTTTTCTTCCTTGCTTGGTTCCACTGCCAACACTTCAGGTTCTGGCTTGTATCATAATTTGGAGGCAATATTCCTTGTATACATTCCTTATACACGCATAATGGATATTTGGGAATAGTTTGTAAATTAGCCATGCTAGTTCTCTAAATTGGAGAGAACTGAAGGCAATCCAAGATTTCTGCTCACCCCCCCCCCCGCCACCCTTTTTAAATATAGATGAAGAGATCTGCCTTTGTTGGATGGTTGACAATGCACACATATTTTTAAAGTGTCCATTATACAGACTGTTGGAAATGCTATGCACGTATTGATCTTAAAAAAAAAAAAAAAAAACCTTCTGCCAAACCCAATTCCTAGCTCTAAAAAAGATCATAAGGTTTTAATAAACATTTTCCTGAAACCTCCAAAGCTAGAGGGGCAGGGGACAAGAGATGAAACATAAAAGGGACAACTGCTTTGAAAAAGGAACTCTGGGATGGATTGAATCACTTTCATTTTAAGAATCATCACCCTCTCATTTACCAAGACACTGGGCTTTTTTGTGTTTATTTTTGAAAACTAACATTTTAGGGCTGTCAGATAGCTCTCTTAGACAGTGTGCTGCTTTGCCATGTATGCAACCCTGGTTAGAGCCTGGTCCCCACTACATTGAAGGAAGCTTCAGTACTGCTGTCTCTTTCACCCTCTTTGCTTCCCTGTCTCTATCTAAAGAAGGAGAAGGAGGAGGTAGAGGAGAAGAAGAAGAGAAGCAGGAGGAGGAGAGGGAGGAGGAGGAAGAGAAGAAGGAAAGGTGACATTCTAGTTTCTGACAACACCCTACTTTGAAAAACATATCGCAATTTATGTCAATATTTGTATTATTTTCCTTACAAATTATAATAAGTAATACTAACAACACATTAACTCCTAGAGAGATCTCTGCAGAGTCACAAACCTTATACGGACAGATAAAACTTCATTACTCTCTGGGAAACAAGGACTGCTATGCCTTCTGGGGTCAGGAAAGCCCCAGAATTAGGACCATCTTGGTTCTGACCCTATCTCACTTGTGTGCATGGTGGGGGCAGGGCCTGCTAGACCTGAAACCACCAGACTCTAGATGCTGGCCTTGGATAAGGGCTTTTATTAAGCACGTTAAGGCAGGTCTCTTGGCATGGTCCGATATGTGAAGGATTCATCACTCCAACCTGGCTCCTTCCTAGTTCCCCCTGCCTCTACCCTATGACGAAATTACTGAACCAGATAATACACCCTTCTCTCTTTCTCTCTCTCTCCCTCTCCTTCTCCTCCCCCCCCACATATGCACACACACACACACACACACACACACACACACACACACACAGAGAAAGTTAAAGAGACAACAGCACCGAAGCTTCCTTCATTGCAGTGGGGGCCAAGTTCGAGCCCTGGCCAAGCATTTAGTAAAGCAGCACACTTCCAAGTGTGCTCTTTCACTGGCTCTGACTTCTCTAATGCTGGACTTTAGACAACAGCTAGCCAACAAACGCAAGACATCTAATATAGACAATTACAGACAGGGTTAACCTAAAAAATTATGAGGGTTAAAATAAAAAAATATTATCTGTTTATTTAAATTATCTATCCATATATCCATTTATCTCTCGGCTAAGTGCTAAGACTGACCGAAAAACAAAAATAATCTTGAACTTCTAGAAAAATATGTCCACCATTATGGCTAATCCCGGTTTTCCCGACTATGGGTTACTGGGAATAAAAATCTAAGGAGGTAAGCCACCGAAGACAACTAACAAACTGGCAGCTTACTGACTTGAGATTTTTCTGAGTCCTGAGCCTCAGGAAGAGATTTCTGTTGAGGAGAAAGCAAGGGATCCTTTCCAGGCATCACCCCCCCCCCCCATCATTTTATTCTGTAGACAGAAATTGAGACGGGAAAAGGGAGATAGATAGACAGGAAGGAAGGAAGGGCGGGAGAGAGAGAAATTAATTAATTAACCTGCAGGTCTGCTTCACCTCTTGTGAGGTGTCCCTCTGCAGATGGGGAGCTGGGGGCCTCAAGCTGGGTCCTTGAGCTTACTACTGAACCCAGTGCTCCACTGCCAGGCCCCCTGCAGTCATTTCTTTAACAGCTTTGCTTGGAGGATTATGAGAACCACCACAAGTGGCAACCCTGTACCCAGGAGAGCAGACACAGCTGCCCACTGCGGGCGAGCTGGTGGGCGGGGGGGGGGGGTGTCCCGGGCGCTGCCCAAGATGCCCCAGGGCTCGGGAACCATCTGAAAGAGATTCTCTCAGCCCAGCAAAGAACAGCGAGGGGAGGGGGATTTACTGCGGAGGCTGTGGTGGAAGAGGAAAAACAACAACAAAAAACAAAACAAACAAAACCACTAGCCAACGGCCTCAAGTGGAGAAACTTTCCCTCTAGACCGCATCCCCCCATTTGTGAGCTGCATGGAAACTCTCTCGTTGCCAGGGAGAGCTCCAAATTGTCCCCGTAGCTTTGGGAAGTCTAGGGGCCCTGCAGGAAGGGAGCGCGCAGACCACCGCGGCTGAGCGGCCCATTCTCACCTGCGCGCTCTTCCCCTACCCCAAACAAGCCCAGGGCGTCCTGCCCCCTGGCTCCAGCCCCCCAACCCCCGCTCGAGGCCGCACAGCCCCTAGATGTGTGTGTGTGTGTGTGGGGGGGGGGCGTCCCGGGAACGGGGAGCAGCAAAAGGAGAAAATGTCAAGTACTGATTTTCAGCTAAGTGCACACTGTCTCTTCTGGTAAGCGTTTCGGGGAGACCACAAGGTAACTCTGCACCCCACTCCCCCCCCGCCGCCGTGACCGGGAGCCTCAGCAGGGTCGAGGTTGCTGCCCTTGGTAGTGCCGCATCACCCCTAAACCCGCACTAGCCAGGGGCGCTGGAGACCAGAGACCGCCAAGTCGCCAGGAACGCAAACAAGTCCCCCGCAAAGCCTCCCCAGAAGCGATCCCCACCCAGCCACCCCCGCGACACCCTGCTTTTTCATCCTTTTGGGGATCAAGCCAGGCCCAGAAGTCTGGCGCCTGACTCTGGTCAAGGTGCGGCTGCACCCCAGGGGGAGCTCAGAGTCGCAGGCAGCGCCGCACACCCCGGGTCCGGACGCCTCGTGCAGCCACCTGTTCCTCGACGCCAGGAGTTTGTGTGGGCGCGGGCCGCAGAGGGGAGACCCTGTCACCCAGCTGCCGCGAATAGCCAACCTAGCCCCTCCAAACACACGCAGCCGCTCAGGTCCCAGTGCGCACCAGCCCCAAGGCTCGCTCCGCTCCGGCCCCCGTGTGAGGTGACTTAGGGTTCGCCGGGCCTCCCCGCTTTCCCGCGACCTCCAGCGCCCGAGACCAGGGAGCCCCCAGAAGCACCCCCCAGCCCCCGGGGGAGAGGTGGGCACCGCGACCTACCTGCCGCCAGGATGCAAAGCGCCAGAAGAGCCTTGCGGACCATGGTAGCGGGTGTTGAGTGCCGAGCCCGGCGCGCGCCGCAAGAGTTTGCAGAGACTGACGGTGCGCGACCAGGCCGAGCTTCCCGCTCTGTCTGGCGGATCGCGGCGAAAGCCAGCTGCCGCCGGGCGAGCGAGGCGAATGCTGCAGCGCGCTCTGTCAGCGGCGTATCCCCCGGCGCCCGGAGCGCTTCTGCTCCATCCCAGCCTGCCCAGCCGCGGGCCGCCTCCGCAGCCGCCTCGCCCGCGCGACCAAACCCCTCCCACCTGGGCGGGAGGGCGGCGCGGACCCGCCACCTTCTGGCCTCCTCTCTCCCAACGCCTGGGGTCCCTGGAGTCCTGGCCCAGGGCGGCCTCTGCTGGACAGTCTGCGCGCTAGATCCTAGTTTTGACCCGGCTCAGCAAATGTTTGGTGGGGCTAGCTCTGTGCTGGGAATTAAGTGCAGGGGAAGAAGTGAGAACAATTACCAAACTCCATCATTTCTGCTTTTTGTGCTTGAATTTAGTCTTTAAACAGGTGGCTGATCATGTGCCATGTTCCCCCTTTTCCTTCCTCCTTTCCTTTCCCTCTTCCTTTCCCCCTTCCAGTTTCCTTTCTCCCTTCCCCATTCCTTCCCTCCCCTTCTGCCACCAGGGCTGTCCTGAGGCTCCTTCCTGCACTAGAAGTTTATTGCTCCTGACAGCTACCCCACCTCCCCGCTTCCCCCTCATTTGATAAGAGAGAGATTGAGATGGGAGATGGAGAGAATAGAGAGAGATTACAGGCTTGCTTCACCACTCCTGAAGTGCCCCCCCCACCCGCAGGTGGATAGCAGAATATCAAATTTTGGTCCTGGAGCTCCCCACCTGCAGGATGTGTGCTCAACCCTGTGTGCCACCGCCTCCACCCCACCTCATACACATTTATTTCCAAGTATCAGAACTTCCCAGGTCCTTTGTGTCTCCAAATCTTCCTGCTTGCTCATGAAACACTCATACACATTCAACACTCGTGCACTTCCTCTTGCCTGATACCTGCTAGGCTATTTAGTTTCTTATTAGAAGAAATAGTAGTCTAATGTCAGGTAACAGTAATTGTGAGGTCACTATGACTTAGTACTCTGCTAAGTTTATCGTGACGCATAACCATGACATATAAATTATTATCATTATACTTCATTTATTTATTTATTTTGCAGTACAGGCCATTTGTTCAACAGTTGTTTTCATATAGGATAGAAGAGGCCCTTCGTTGATAAGCAATATACTATAGGACTCAGTAATTTTAAGTCAATTTAATTTTTCAGATACTACATCTACCTAATTATTCTCATTCAGGTTCCATTATTAGCCAGTCAGTGACTTGGATCTCAAGTAGTGGAACTAGTCAGACTACATTCAATTTATAGTAAATTCTGTTATCAAAAGTACTAGAACCTGCAAAGTAACTCTCTTGGATAGTATACTGTTTTGCCATCTGTTCAAACCAGATTCAGGCCAGGCCCTCATAGTTTTGGTGCTATGGTTTCTCTGTCACTGTCTCTCCCTTTAAAAAAAAGCCATCCTAGAACTGTGAAGCCTCAATGTTGACAGGAATGAATGTTTTATGAAGAAAAAAGACAACAAAAAATATTCAACTCCAGCTTATGGTGGTACATGGATTATTATTTTTTTTTTCCTCCAGGGTTATTGCTGAGCTCGATGCCTGCACCATGAATCCACCACTCCTGGAGGCCATTTTTCCTCCTTTTGTCCTTGTTGTTGTAGCCTCGTTGTGGTTATTATTAGTTGATGTTGTTCGTTGTTGGATAGGACAGAGAGAAATGGAGAGAGGAGGGGAAGACAGAGAGGGGGAGAAAAAGACAGACACCTGCAGACCTGCTTCACCGCCTGTGAAGTGACTCCCCTGCAGGTGGGGAGCCGGGGGCTCGAACCGGGAACCTTACGCTGGTCCTTGCGCTTTGCGGGTCGGGCGGTGGCGCAGCGGGTTAAGCGCACATGGCATGAAGCGCAAGGACCAGCATAAAGGTTTCGGTTGGAGCCCATGGCTCCCCACCTGCAGGGGGGAGGTCTCTTCACAAGCCATGAAGCAAGTCTTCAGGTATTTATCTTCCTGCCCCTTCTCTGTCTTCCCTTCCTCTCTCGATTTCTTTCTGTCCTATCCAACAACAATGACAGTAATAAGAACAATAATAATAACAACAATAACGACGGTGATAAACAAGGGCAACAAAAAGGAAAAAATAGCCTCCAGGAGGAGTGGATTCGTAGTGCAGGCACCGAGCACCAGTGATAACCCTGGAGGCAAGAAAAAAAAAAAAAGGAAAATTGTCTACTGGGAGTGGTAGATTTATATTGCAGGCACCAGGTCCCAGAAATAACTGTAGTGGAAATAAAATTAAATAAATAAATATTTTCTTTTCAATCAGATACAACACTATAAAGTGACTTTCTTGGATGTTTAAATTTTAGAAACTTCTTTATTTTTGTTTATATAGTAAATAAACATGTTTTTATAAAGAATATGTTAGAAAAGTTAAGCAGATGCCACATTTATTTAATTTATAATAGCAGTGCTATTTGTTTTCCTATTCCAACAAAGACTTATTGCTTCCTTTTCTAATAGTAACAGCCTTCCTGCAGATATATATTCTTTTTTTCCCCCTTAGGACAGAGAATAGCTCCCATTCTTGAAAATATTCTGTGGAGAGAATAAACTATTTACTCCCATCCACCTGATACAGGATATATATATGGGGATTAATGTAAAATACAATAAGTTGTACATGTATAACATTTCTCAGTTTTCCACATAACAATACAACCCATAATAGGTCCTGCCATCATATTCCAGGACCTAAACACTCCTCCCAACCCCAGAGTCTTTTACTTGGTGTAATACACCAACTCCAGTCCAAGTTCTGCTTAGGGTTTTCCCTTCTGTTCTAGTTTTTCAACTTCTGCCTATGAGTGAGATCATCCCATATTCATCCTTTTCTTTCTGACTTATCTTACTTAACATGATTCCTTCAAGCACTATCCAAGATGAGATGAAGAAAGTGAATTCACCATTTTTAACAGCTGAATAGTATTCCATTGTGTATATATAACACAACTTTCTGAGTCACTTGTCTATTGTTGGACACCTGGGTTACTTCTGGGTTTTGGCTATTAAAAATTGTGCTGCTATGAACATACGTGTACACATATCTTTTTGGATGGGTATGTTTGGTTCCTTAGGATATAGCCTCAAGAGAAGAATTGCAGAATCATAGGTTAGGTCCACTTCTAGCCTTCTGAGAGTTTGCCAGATTGTTCTCCACAGAGATTGGACCAATTTACATTCCCACCAGCAGTGCAGGAGGGTTCCTTTGTCCCCATGACCTCTCCAGCATTTTTTTGCTGCTACCTTTTCTGAGGTATGCCATTCTCACAGGAGTGAAATGGTACTTCATATTTGTCTTTATTTGCATTTCTCTCAGAGACTTGGAGCATTTTTTCATATGTTTGTCAGCTTTCTGGATTTCTTCTGTTTTAAATATTCTGTTCATATCTTCTCTCATTTTTGGATGGGGTCACTTTTTGTTGTTGATGATGCTGAGTTTGATGAGCTCTTTATGTATTTTGGTTATTAGTTTCTTGTCTGATGTATATGGCATGTAAAGATCTTCTCGCATTCTGTAAAGGTCTCTTTATTTGGGTGGTGGGATCTTTTGCTGTGCAGAAGCTTTTTAATTTGATGTAGTCCCACTGGTTTATTTTTTAATTTAGTCTTCTCTGTAATTGGATTCGTATCACTGAAGATGCCTTTAAAATTTAGACAGAAGAGAGTTCTGCCAATATTTTTCTCTAAGTATTTGATAGTGTCTGGTCTAACATCCCTTGATCCATTTGGAATTTACTTTTGTGTTTGGTGAAATAGAGTGGCTCATTTTCATTCTTCTGTACATTTCAATTTTTCTAACACCATTTGTTGAAGAAACTCCTATTTATCCTTTTAATAGGCTAGGCACCTTTGTCAAGATTAGATGCTCATAAGTGTAGGGACTTATTTATGAACTCTCAATTCTGTTCCACTGATCAATGTGTCTATTTATGTCTCAGCACCAAGCAGTTTTGATGACAATGACCTTATAATACAATTTGAGATCTGAGAGTGTGATGCCTCCAGTTCTGTTCTTTCTTCTCAAGATTGTTTTGGCAATTTTAGGTCTTTTCTGGTTCCAGTTGAACATTTGTAGCTTTTGTTCTATTCTTGTAAAGTATTTGGTTGGGATCTTGATAGGAATTGCATTAAATTTGTATATAGCTCTAGACAGTATATTCATTTTGATGATGGTAATTCTTCCAACCCATAAACATGGAATATCTTTCCACTTCTTTTTTTTTTTGTCTCCCGGGTTATTGCTGGGGCTCAGTGCCTGCACCACTAATCCACTGCTCCTGGAGGCCACTTTTTCTGTTTTGTTGCCCTTGTTGTTCATTGTTGTTATTATTACTGTTGTTGTTATTGCTGTTGTTGCTGGACAGGACAGAGAGAAATGGAAAGAGGAGGGGAAGACAGAGAAGGGGAGAAAAAGATAGACACCTGCAGACCTGCTTCACCACCTGTGAAGTGACCCCTCTGCAGATGGGGAGTCAGTGCTTGAACTGGGATCCTTCCACAGGTCCTTGTGCTTTGCGCCACCTGCACTTAGCCCGCTGTGCTATCGCCCCCTCCCCCACCTTTCCACTTCTTTGTGTCTTTTTATATTAGCTCATAATTTTCAGTATACAAGTCTTTCACTTCTTTGGTTACGTTTATCCCTAGATATTTTACTGTTTTTGTTACTATAGTAAAATTAATTGATTTCTGGATTTCAACTTCTTCTAACTTAGTGTTTGCATAGAGGAATGTCACTTACTTTTGAATGTTAATTTTGTAGCCTGACACCTTACTGTATTGCCTGATGATTTCCAAAAGCTTCTTGCTGGATTCCTTAGGTTTTTCTATGTATACTATCATGTCATCTGCAAATAGGGAGAGTTTGGCTTCTGCTTTTCCAATCTGTATCCCTTTAATTCCTTGCTCCTGCCTGATTGGTATGGCAAGGACTTCCAACACTATGTTGAATAGTAATGGTGATAGTGGGCAGCCCTGTCTAGTATCTGTTCTGAGTGGAAATGTTTCCAGCTTTTCACCATTGAGTATGATGTTGGCTGTAGGTTTGCTATATATAGACTCCACTATCTTCAGGAATTTTCCATCTATTTCCATTTTTTGTAGTGTTTTGATCATAAAGGAAGTCTCCCCCCCAACATTTTCAAACACATAATGTGAGTTCAGTTTGATTAGTCCCTGCTATCCTTTTTTAAGCCAAATAATATTTATTGACAAGTATAGATTCCTTTTCTATATATCTGTAGAGTGTTTTTTTAACTTCAAGACTTTATTGAGTAATGTTTTACAGTATAGTCTTTTTTTCACCACTACCATCTACAAAGGTCTGTGTCCCCACCCCCATAGATAACCACAGTTATCTATAGTTCTTCCACAGTCTCAGACATAGATGGACACTTTTTCACATTCATATGTTCAGTTCTCTATATTCTACATGAATGTTCTCCAATTCCATCCACTTTTATCCCAAGGGGCACAATATTTTCATTGAGCATATGTCCCATAACTTTTTATTTAGATTCCATTTATTCCTCTATTACTTATGAGGAATATAGTTGAGAAAGAGAGAGAGAAAGAAAGAGCCAGACATCACTCTGGTCCATGTGCTGCCGGGGATTGAACTCAGGACCTCATGCTTGAGAGTCTAGCGCTTTCCCTGTTGTGCCACCTCCTGGACCACTCCCATAGCTTTTTTTATCCAGTCATCTGTTGAAGGACATTTTGGTTGTTTCTGATTATCATTACACTTTACAAAAAGCTAAGGCACATAGAAGATAAACCAAGTGCTTAGTGTTGCACAGTAAGAACTAGATCCTAAGATTAAAAAGTTTGTGCACCAGAAACATTATAATAATAATATAAAACAAAGGCTATCGGGTTGTAATTTCCTTAGTGGTGTCTGTGTCCTGGACAACTGATCTGTAGAGGCATTAGCTAAGTCAGATTTTCAAAACAAGGAAGGCATTACTAAAACAGGGGGAAGATAATGGAAATACAGACAGGCTAAGTACTTGCCCATGCTCAGAAAACTAAATAGTTGATGGTACAGATCAGATGTCTGCCCATGTACCATGGGTTACCCCTAGTACAACAATATCCCTTATTTTGTTTTCATTTTTGTAATTTTATCTTATTATTTAGTTTTTACCAGAGCACTGCTCAGCTCTGGCTTGTGGTGGTGTAGGGGATTAAACCTGGGACTTTGAAGCCACAGACATGAGAGTCTGTTTGCATAACATTTATGCTATCTACCCCAACAAAATCCCTTCTTCACAGTCCAAAGTTTCTCTGTGTACACTGATAAAAAGCTAATTCTTAAATACATATATATATATACATATATAGATTATAGACAGATAGATATGATAAAAAACAGAAGCTGAGAGGGAATAGGAAGATAGAGAAGGAAATACACCTCCAGCACTATTTCACTGCTTGAGAAGTTTTCCCCTGCATACAGGGACTGAGCTCTTGAACCCAGGTTCTTAAGCACTGTAGCATGTACATTCAACCTGGTATTCCACTGTTCGGCCTCGACTAAAAGCTAATTCTTAATGCCCAACCTTGAACTTGCTTATTTCTCACATTTCTTTTTTTCATAATATTTTTATTAGTAATTTAATAATGATTAGATTATAGGGTAAGAGGGGTACTATTCCATACAATTCCCACCACCAGAATTCTGTATCCCACCCCTTTCATTGGAGGCTTCCCTATTCTTTCTCCCTCTGGGGGAAACCAGGTCATCTTCCAATATCTAAGCTACTAGGAGCCTGGTAGGAATCCTAGTCAACAGAGCCAGGATAGTTCAGGAATTGCTGAGCCTTCCTAAAGAGCTGGTTTTCTTAGTAGCTCAAGAGAACAGTTTTCTTTTTCTGACTTCTTTCTCATATACTGGAGTCCTAGATTTTTACTTTCTCACTTTTGGAGATCTCACCGTGTATCTATGAGGTCTACTTCTCCACCAGAATCCACTGTGATGTAAACCTTGTCCCATATCCCGATTCAGATGGGCTCAGAGGTTTTCGTTTGCTTTGGTAAAAGTATCGATTTTTGTTGGAATGAGAAGAGAAAGAGTTCAACCAAGTGCCCATCCCCCCCCTCCCAGACTAGAGAAACTGCAAATTTAATTTATTAAGTATGTTCTCTGGATTCTTTTGACCTCGAGGTCCTTCCAGTTTCCAGTGCAATCTATGTGATTATGAAGACTTTCTGCATCTAGGTTGTGGTTGTCATGGAGGCAGGGACCACACCCAGATAGAGTTTTGCAGGGATGTTCTAAAGGACACTGGAGTCTTTAAGTAGGGCCATTTAAATAAGTATTCTATGACAGAAATAAGGTTTTCAAAACCTCTTCACGGAAAACAGATATTCAGTTGAAATTCAACAAAACTTCATGGGATCCCTCTGGAGTGCAACACATGTGAAACTCTGACTTTGTTATCTACAGTGATGGATTGATACCCAAAGGATAGTGATCCCCACATACTAATTAGTTGAATTTCCAAGGTTTGGCCTTGTACACAGGATAGAGTTGAAAATAATTACTTACTAAGCCATTCATTTTGATTAATGATTAAATAATTTAGCTTTTTCATTTAGTGAAGCATATTTGATCACTTACTATAGACTGTGTGAAGGCACTAGTCAGTCGGCTTTTATTGAATGGAGTCAAAGCAGATTAGGTTGGGGTCCAGGCGGTGACACAACAGTTGAGCACACATATTCCCATGCACAAAGACCCTGGTTCAAGCCCTGCCTCCCCATTTGCTAGGTGGGGAGGACGGGGAAATGCTTCACAAGTGATAAAGCAGGTGTCTATATTTTTCTCACTTCCTCTTTATCTCCCCTTCTCCTTGTAATTTCTCTCTGTCCTATAATGTAAAATAGAAAGGGGGGGGAGGAAAAAAAGGCTGCCAGGAGTGGTAGGTTTTTAGTGCAGGCACAGAACCCCAGTGATAACCCTGGTGGCAAATAAGAAAGGTTAGGTTAAATTTCTGTAATAAAGCACTTTAATGCCTCCAAGGTTTAAGCAATAATAGTAGGATTTCATGCTTCATAATTTGCCCTGGATCCAGGCGATTCCCTAGAATAGCTAGCTCTGACTCAGTCTCAGGCCTCTATATCAACCTCCTACCATAGACAAAAAATGCAGAATAGGGAAGTGGAAAGTTCAGTGCTTCTGCTTTGGCTAAAGGAAGTCAATGAGTTTGAGAAAGTAACAGCAGAATCTCCTCTTATGCCCAGCTGAAGAGCAATACTGGAGACAATTGTGACCTGTGCTGCAGTGGTTAATTACCCTTAACATCTGATAGGCTATATTCTCACAGCAGGGCTCAACTGCTGAGTCACCACAAGATACATTATAATAGTTTATTATGTAAATGCTACAAATTGTAACAATACTCACTAGCCAGATCTAAGCAGTGCTCTAGTAAAAATAAATAAACAAATACACAATTAAAAATAAAAAAGACCAGCTTATCATCCTGGGTGAGAATTGATCACTAGAGTGGTCTCCTCATATTCTGTCTGGTCCTTTGTGTATAACAAAAACAAGTGATAATAGTGATTAAATTCCAGGTCATGGTAAATTATTTTCTTTTAGTAAAGCATATTATTTACATACCACTGTTATGTTAATTAAAGAAGCAGTTATAGAAGCCAGACCTTCCACCTTCTGCACGCCATAAAGAATTTTGGTCAGTGGTCCGGGAGGTGGTGAAATGCATAAATTGTTGGACTCTCAAGCAGGAGGTACTAAGTTTGATACCTGGTAGTACATGTACCAAAGTGAGGTCTGTTTTTTCTCTCTCTGTCTCCTCCTTTCTCCTTAATAAATAAATAAAAATTTTTAAAGGCATTTGATTTTTTTTTATAAAAGAATTTGGGGGCTGGCAGTGGCGCACCTGTTTGAGAGCACATGTTGCAATGCTCAAGGACCTGGGTTCAAGCCCCCAATCCCCACCTGCAGGGGGAAAGCTTTGCAAGTGGTGAAGCAGTGCTGCAGTTGTCTCTCTGTCTCTTTCCTTCTCTGTCTCTCCTACCCCTCGACTTCTGGCTATTCCTATCCAATAAAGAAAATAAATAAATAAAAAAGAAATCTTAAGGGGCCGGGAGGTGGGGCACCTGGTTGAGCACACACATTACAGTGTGCAAGGACCCAAGTTCAAGCCCCTGTTCCCTACCTGTAGGGAGGAAGCTTCATGAGTGGTAAAGCAGGGCTGCAAGTGTCTCTCTGTCTCTCTCCTTTTCAATCTTCTCCTTCCTCTCAATTTCTGGGTGTCTCTATCAAATAAAGATAAAAGAAATTAAAATTAAAAATTAAAATGTTTAAAAACAATAAAAATAAAATTAAAAAAAGAATTTTGGTCCACACACCCAGAGGGATAAAGAATAGGAAAACTTCCAGTGGAGGGGATGGGACACAAAACTCTGGTGGTCAGAACTCTATGGAATTGTACCCCTGTTGACTTAACAATTTTGTTAATAATTATTAAATCACTACTAATAATAATAATGAAAAGATAGTCCCAGTTTTAATGCAGCCCCAGTCAGAAATAGTCTGAGGTTCAGTAATGTCATATGAAGCTCTCTTGCTCTAGTTATTTTCTGACAATGTGGTCAGTTATTTTAGGTTAGATTAAGAAATGGATTGTCTGTATTTTATTATTTCCATTTTCTCATGAAGAAATTGTCTCACATTGAGGGCTTACAGAGGTTAAATGACTTTACCCAAAGTTATACAGTTAGTGAATAAGTTCAAAATTTTCCAGAGTTCTTGGGTTTGCCGTCAGCAGTACTGCATCCTAAAATTGTATCAAGGGTGTCTCAAGTCCCAGCCCTCTGCTAAGTGCTTTCTTTATATGTCTGCAATCTCACCAAGCTCCTCCTCTGCAGAAACTGATTTGAACCAAGGCAGTTGGCTGCCTGCCAACTATGGTGTCACTTCCCTCTCTACCAGTTCCCTTTGATGCCCTCAATGGCACATCAATTCTGGCACGGACTTTCTACTTTAATACTTTTTTTTTTTTTTTTTTTTTTTAGTTTGGCTACTTATGATGTCTCCTATAGACATTTAGCAATCCAGTTTCCATATGAGCTTCTAATCTCTTAATATATGGCATGATTGATTTGACTTTGATTTTGGATTCCCTACTTGTATGTTTGGTGGTCTAATCTCACCCCATAATTTGGAGACATGACTCCTAATTTTACCTTCCTGGCCCATGTTGCTGCCTGATCTGATCTGCTTCCCACCCTATATTGTTATTCCACTCACTCTTTGCTTTACCTATCGGCAAGAGATCAAGAACAGGCTGGTAAAATAAAAATAAAAAAGCTTGTAATCAAGATACTTGATCTTTCTAGAATTTCACTTGTTATCTACAAAAAGAGAAGATTGTTAGACACTTCACCAGATTTTTTTGTTTTTAAGAATTAAATAGATAATACTTTTAAATAGATGCAGCAACTTAGCAGAAACTCAGTAAATATTATTATTAAATCCATATTAAGGGGGCCATGCATTGGCATACCAGGTTAAGCACACATGATACAAAGCACAAGGATCTGGGTTTGAGCCCCCATTCCTCACCAGGAGGGAGTCCCCTTTCTCTCTCTCCCCTCTCAATTTCTCTCTGTCCTATCCAGTAAAATGGAAAAAAATGGCTGTCAGGAGTAATCAATTCATAGTGCCGGCACCTAGTCCCAGCGATAAACCTGGAGGCAAGGAAAAAAAAATACACCCTAAAGAAGCTTAATATTTTTATGAAAAAAAATTACTAGTGATTTACTACTGGTTTACCAAATTATGAAATAACAAGGGCATAATTCCACACCTTTCCCACCACCAGAGTTCTGTGTCCCCATTCTCTCCATTGGAAGCTGCATTAGTTCTCCCAAGATCACAGATAGGGGTTGACTATTTCTATAACTACCTATCTATATTTATAAATTTTTTTCTTATGGTCCTGCTTTCTCTTCCTTCCTAAGTCACATATACTACTTCTGAATATCTTTTCCTTTTTTTTTTTTTTTTCCTCCTCTGAGTCCTGATGGAACTGAGGTTCACAGCCCTCTAGTCATCTTCCTTTAATATTTCTCCTCCTCTGGGAATATGGACCAAAATTGTTTTTGGGGTGCAGAAGGTGGCAGTCCTGGCTTCTATAATTACCTCTCCAGTGGACATGGGCCCTGGCAGGTTGATCCATACCCCCAGTCTATTTCTATCTTTCCCTAGTGGGGGAGAGCCCTGGAGCAGTGAGGTTCTGGGACACATTGGTGAGGTCATCTGCCCAGAGAGTTCAGGATGAAATCATAGTGGCATCTGAAACTTGATGGTTATGGCTTAGTTTCTGAAGAAATCCTGGTTGTATTTTATTGAGTTTTGGGGTGATTTTTTTCTTTTTTTTTTTTTTTGTGTGCTTTATCAGGAGAACAATCTACAATGGCTCTGACTCCATAGCCGTCTCTGGAAGTCCAAGAAGCTTACTTTTTATTAAACTTTACACAAAGGTGAGCTGCCAATCATACTTTGGAAGCTAAAAGAGGTCTTGTATGTTACCAAATTCAATTCAATTTTATGGTACTAGAAAAATCTTTTATTTAAAGCTGACTACATTGTTTACTTCCCTGTTTTGGTTACTAATTATAGTAAAATTTCTATAATGTTGAAAATTGTATTTTATAGGAAGAAATACACCAATTTTAGAACTTATATTTATATTAAATGCAATGTACTCAACCACCTCACTATAATTTACTCCTCTACTTATACCATGGATTATTAAAATCATATGTATTTTCACATTCACTTGTTAATTTTCTTTAGATACAACATATCTTATTTATAGTAAGTCCTTTATTATTTATAATAGTGATATTGAGAGAATTTACCAATATTAGTAAAAATTCTGATTAGAGACTCAATTAAAAAACAGATTTTATTTTATTGGCAATGATACCATCAAGATGGCAAAATTAGTTGTTCCTGATTTCAGTCACCTTCACAAGATTATCTAGTAACTATTCAGAAACATGACACCATTGTGAGAATCCCAGAAGCTGGCAGTGAGACTGAAGTGCCCTTCTATCGCACAGAGACTGAGAAAGATCCAAAAAATAAACTCTGATTCCCTTGATCCAAGATGGGGTGCCAAGATTACAAAAAGTGAAAGAATGATCATTTCAACAAATGGTGTCGGAAAAATTGACTATTCAATCATATAAGAAGGAACTAGTTTCTATCTTATACTAATACATTGTGAGATATTGAGTTAATATCTTTTTATGGTTTAATTAGCATTTTTAAATTTTTTTAATTATTGATTTATATAAGATAATTGGGTTATAGTTTCACAACAATTGAGTTAATATCTTACAAACATCAACTCAAAGTGAATTGAAGACTGAAAATTGAAGTGAAAAAATTCCTTGATAGAGATTTTGGCAATGACTTTGGATGCTTAAAGCACAACAGCAAAATAAAAAAAATAAACAAGTGTGACTACATCAAACTGAAAAACTTCTGTACAGAAAAGGGTACCATAAACTAGATGAAAAAAAAAACAGAACAAAGAAAATATTTGTAAACAACTTAATAAGGGGTTCATATCTAAACTATTTGAGTAAATCATACCAGTCAAAACCAAATACTTATTAAAAATGAGGGGGAAAGCATTTCAATAGACACTTTCTTTTTCAGTGAAGACACTCAACTGGCTAACAGGTTGGCAAGGTATTAAGAGGTTGACAAGGTGCCCAACATCATTACTTGTCATGGGCTGCAATTGAAACTCAATCTCTCTTTCTCTCTCTCTCTCTCTCTCTCTCTCTCTCTCTCTCACACACACACACACACACACACACACACAGATGTTGGTGAGGGTGTGTAGAAAAGGAAATTCTGTTCACTGTTGGTGAGAATGTACATAGCCACTTAGGAAAGCGGTATGGAGATTCCTCAAATGGTTAAAGATAGAACTACTATATGAATCAATAACTCCACTTGGGGTATAAATTCAAAGGAGATATACTCAGCTTTTAGATATTTGCACTCTCATGTTCATTATGGCATTATACATGCTAACTAACATGTGGAAACACACAAAATGTTCATCAATGAGTGGGTAAATAAGAAAATGTAGGTGTGTGAAAATAAATACACATACAAATAGATGTATAATGGAGCATTATTCATCCACAAAATAAAGAAGTCCTGCTTTTAAATGGATATGTTGGGTTGTGATGACACTTTTGCACAGCAAAATAGAAAAGATATGTCATGACTTTTCTGACAGCCGAGTAATTCTTGAAGACATTATACTAAGTGAAATAAGTCAAAGACAATTATTCCATCCTCACCCCCTTATACATCAGAACTTAAGAAAAAAAGAAAAGAACTGAAGTCACTGAAATGAAGAACCTATTTATTGGTTATTACCAGATGCAGAGGGTAGGGGTAGAGGAAATAGGCAAAGCCTGTAAATTATGCAAAATTTATAATTTTTGTTATTTCCCATTATCTAGAGGACAATGTCTATAAGTCTGAACCTTCTACTTTTCATGGAGAAACTCCTGAGTCTTTATGTATTCTCTCTCTTTATCATTATTTTTTTTTTACAAGAGCACTACTCAGCCTCTGGCTGATGGTGGTGGGAGGATTGAATCTGGGACTTTAGAGCCTCAGACATGAGAGTCTCTTTGCATAACCATTATGCTATCTAACTGCCACCTGTCTCGTTTTTTTTTTTAATAATTGTTATGTTATCTTAAAATGGCAGAACTTTATGAATTATGACTGACTTTCAGTGACAACTCTGAGAAACAAAATTAGACTGGAACAAAACTGTTAATCTGGGTGACATTTTAGAAAGGAAATGGAATAAAAAAAATATCATACCAAATAAACAGTATTTTTAATTTTTATGGAATGTTTCCAAATCTAATTTTCTAAAACCAGAAAAAATAAAATCTTTACAAGTTGATTCTTCTTTCCTCTGAATATAAACTTCATAGCAAAAAGCAGGTTCTGGTGATATAAATGAAAACACTGTAGTAATGTAGAAAAAAAAACTCAATCAAAGCACGTTGAAAGCAAAAGGCAAGTTATAGGCATTCACACTTAGACAAAATATGTTACATTTATTACCATTTAGTAGTATTTGTATGATGTATCTTGATAAATTCAAAATTCCATTGTTACACATCATAATTTTTCGAGTGATATGTTAGTTACAAAGAATTTTTAAGAATTTATTTTTATTCATTTTAATCTTTTTATTTTTATTTATTATTGGATAGAGACAGAAAAAAATTGAAAGGGGAAAAGGTTATAGAGAAGGGTAGAGACAGAGAGACACTTGCAGCCCTGCTTCACCATTTGTGAAGCTTACCCCTGTAGGTGAGGGCCAGGGATTTGAACAATGTGATGTATGCACTTAGTCAGGTGCAGCACCACCTGGCCCTCAGTTGCAAAGCATTTTTAAATTGAATTATAACTTTATTTTCATTGTGGTAAGAAGTCTTTTAACAAATTTAAGTGTACTATACAATACTAAGTATTGTAAATCAATTTCTAATTGAAAATAGCTTTATTAAAATATTATTTATCCAAAGATAACAGGTAATTTGATGAACTTAAAAAAGAACAAATTATAATTAATTTCCCAACTAAGTCCTCCCCTTTTCCTCCAATTGTCTTCTTACATGGGGTCTGATCTATTTTTTTTATTTTTTTATTTTTTTATTTAAGAAAGGATTAATTAACAAAACCATAGGGTAGGAGGGGTACAACTCCACACAATTCCCACTGCCCAATCTCCATATCCCAACCCCTCCCCTGATAGCTTTCCTATTCTCTATCCCTCTGGGAGCATGGACCCAGGGTCATTGAGGGTTGCAGAAGGTGGAAGGTCTGGCTTCTGTAATTGCTTCCCCGCTGAACATGGGCGTTGACTGGTCAGTCCATACTCCCAGTCTGCCTCTCTCTTTCCCTAGTAGGGTGGGGCTCTGGGGAAGCTGAGCTCCAGGACACATTGGTGGTGTCTTCAATCCAGGGAAGTCTGGCCGGCATCCTGATGGCATCTGGAACCTGGTGACTGAAAAGAGAGTTAACATACAAAGCCAAACAAATTGTTGAGCAATCCTGGACCCAAAGCTTGGAAAAGTGGAGAGGAAGTATTAGGGAGGTACTCACTGCAAACTCTAGTGTACTTCTGCTTTCTTACTTTGGTGCCGTACTCCAAACTCAGTCAATTTCTGCTTTGCGTTTCTACTTCTTCTTCTTCTTTTTTTTTTTTTACATGCATAACATTCCCCAGATTCCCATTTAACAATACAACCCCCACTATTTAATTCATCATTTTTCATGGACCTATATTCTCCCCACCCACCCCAGAGTCTTTTACTTTGGTGTAATACTCCAATTCCATTTCAGGTTCGACTTGTGTTTTCTTTTCTAATCTTGTTTTTCAACTTCGGCCTGAGAGTGAGATCATCCCGTATTCATCCTTCTGTTTCTGACTTATTTCACTCAACGTGATTTTTTCAAGGTCCATCCAAGATCGGCTGAAAACGGTGAAGTCACCATTTTTTACAGCTGAGTAGTATTCCATTGTGTATATATACCACAACTTGCTCAGCCACTCATCTGTTGTTGGACACCTGGGTTGCTTCCAGGTTTTGGTTATTACAAATTGTGCTGCCAAGAACATATGTGTACACAGATCTTTTTGGATGGCTGTTTTGGGTTCCTTAGGATATATCCCCAGGAGGGGAATTGCAGGGTCATAGGGTAGGTCCATTTCTAGCCTTCTGAGAGTTCTCCAGACTGTTCTCCACAGAGGTTGGACCAATTGACATTCCCACCAGCAGTGCAGGAGGGTTCCTTTGACCCCACACCCTCTCCAGCATTTGCTGCTGTTACCTTTTCTGATGTATGACATTCTCACAGGAGTGAAGTGATATCTCATTGTTGTCTTGATTTGCATTTCTCTGACAATCAGAGACTTGGAGCATTTTTTCATGTGTTTCTCGGCCTTTTGGATCTCTTCTGTGGTGAATATTCTGTCCAAGTCCTCCCCCCATTTTTGGATGGGGTTATTTGTTGTCTTGTTGTTGAGTCTGGCAAGCTCTTTATATATGTTGGTTATTAAACTCTTATCTGATGTATGGCATATAAAGATCCTCTCCCATTCTGTGAGGAGTCTCTTGATTTGGGTAGTGGTTTCTTTTGCTGTGAAGAAGCTTTTTAATTTGATGTAGTCCCATAGGTTTATACTTGCCTTAGTCTTCCTTGTAATTGGATTCGTTTCATTGAAAATGTCTTTAAAATTTATGCGGAAAAAAGTTCTTCCAATATTTTCCTCTAAGTATCTGATAGTTTCTGGTCTAACATCCAAGTCCTTGATCCACTTGGAATTTACTTTTGTATTTGGTGAAATACAGTGATTCAGTTTCATTCTTCTGCATGTTTCAACCCATTGTTTCCAACACCATTTGTTGAAGAGACTCTGCTTTCCCCATGTAATAGTCTGAGCCCCTTTGTCAAAGATTAGATGTTCATACGTGTGGGGCCTCATTTCTGGGTTCTCAATTCTATTCCACTGGTCAGTGTGTCTGTTCATGTTCCAGTACCAAGCAGTTTTGATGACAATGGCCCTATAATACAGTTTGAGATCTGTGAGTGTGATGCCTCCGGTTCTGTTCTTTTTTCTCAAGATTGTTTTGGCAATTCTAGGTCTTTTCTGGTTCCAGATAAGCATTTGTAGCATTTTTTCTATTCTCCTAAAAAATGTGCTTGGGATCTTGATGGGGATAGCATTAAATTTGTAGATGGCTCTGGGTAATATATTCATTTTGATGATGTTAATTCTTCCAACCCATGAACATGGAATATCTTTCCACTTCTTTGTGTCTTTTTCAATTTCTTTGAGTAGTGACTCATAATTTTCAGTATACAAGTCTTTCACTTCTTTGGTTAGGTTTACTCCTAGATATTTTATAGTTTTTGTTGCTATAGAAAAAGGAACTGATTTCTGGATTTCAATTTCTTCTAACTTAGTGTTTGCATAGAGGAATGCCACTGACTTTTGAATGTTAATTTTATAGCCTGACACATTACTGTATTGCCTGATGATTTCCAAAAGCTTCTTGCTGGATTCCTTAGGGTTTTCCATGTATACTATCATGTCATCTGCAAATAAGGAGAGTTTGACTTCTTCTCTTCCAATCTGTATGCCTTTAATTCCTTGCTCCTGCCTGATTGCTATGGCAAGAACTTCCAACACTATGTTGAATAGTAATGGTGATAGTGGGCAGCCCTGTCTAGTACCTGATCTGAGGGGAAATGCTTCCAGTTTTTCACCATTGAGTATGATGTTGGCTATAGGTTTGCTATATATAGACTCCACTATCTTCAGGAATTTTCCATCTATTCCTATTTTTTGTAGTGTTTTGATCATAAAGGGATGTTGTATTTTGTCAAAGGCTTTCTCTGCATCTATTGATATGACCATGTGGTTTTTGGTCTTGCTTTTGTTGATGTGGTGGATCACATTGATTGATTTACGTATATTAAACCAACCTTGCATGCCTGGGATAAACCCCACTTGGTCATGATGAACAATTTTTTTGATATACTGCTGTATCCGGTTGGCTAGAATTTTGTTCAATATTTTCGCATCTATGTTCATCAGAGATATTGGTCTGTAGTTTTCTTTTTTGGTTGTGTCCCTGTCTGCTTTTGGTATCAAGGTGATGTTGGCTTCATAGAAGCTGGCAGGGAGTATTCCAGTGTCTTCAATCTTTTGGAAGACTTTTAAAAGTAGAGGTATTAGTTCTTCTTTGAAAGTTTTGTAGAATTCATTTGTAAAACCATCTGGTCCTTAAGAGAGAGAAAAACACTGTCTCTCCTGATAGACTGCACAAACTCCTAGATCCTTCATAAAATGTTAATTAGGAGAATTTCCAGATGTATTTGGATGTTGCGGTCAGTGGATGCCAAGATCTCCTAAGTATGATGTCTCATTTCAATAATTGCTAAGGGAAAGACATAGGTCTATATCAGCAGGTCTGAGAATAGGAATGGAGGGTGGGGGAGGGGAGTGACAAAAGGAGGGTTGACCTACCACTCCAACAGCATGGGCTGGATATGCAGACGCATTTTAGGGAGATGTGAGATTGTATCACAGAGGAGACAACTGTCTTGTAAAATAGTATTCCCTCAATAAAAAAACAATAAAAAATAATAATTGGTTAAGTTCTTAGTAAGAGATGCTTCTCTGGGAGACTATAAACATAACCAGATCTTCTGGAGCCAGAAGACACTTAAAGAAGACCTTTCCCTGAGGCTCTGTATTAATTCCCTAAGGCTGCTGTAGAAAAGTATCATGAACTGGGGTGCTTAAAACAACAGAAATGTATTTTCTTATAGTTCTAAAGGATAGATGTTGGAAATCAGGGTGTTGGCACAAGCATATTTCCCCTGGAATCTACAGGGGAGAGTTTCTCCTTGACTTTTTTTTTTTTTGCTAGTATTTTCTGTTTGTTTGCTGGTGTTTGCCAGCAGTCCTTGGCATTCTCTTGCTAGTTGATACATAAATGCACTCTGTCTCTATCATCACATTGCCAGCTTCTCTTCAATCCTATTGCCTTAGTGGCTCATTCAACTTGAGTATGACCTCATTTTAACTAAGTACATCTGCAAGAGCCCTATTTTAAAGTAGGGTCATATTTCTAAGGTAGGGGGGATACAGTTTGATTCATTACATTGTTTTTAACTATGCATAGCTCTTGTCTGTGCATGAGCAATATAAACAAGCCCTTGTAATTTTAATTTAACTTCATTGGGAAAATCAGATTAATTACTTCCTATAGTCTCTATCTTCTTCTTCTTCTTTTTTTTTTTTTTTTACAAAAATTTATTAATTTTTTTGTTTGTTTTCAGACACAGAACACCACTCTGGCACATGTGATGCCTGGGATTGAACTCAGGGCCTCACGCTTGCAAGTTCAGTGTTTTATCCACTATGCTACCTCCAGGCATCTTAACTTAGTTGTAAAAGCCTTCTTGTCTTAAGACAATAGTTCCCACTACAAAATTTGCCAGTGTTTCCACTGAAGTGGTGATCTTCATCTTTGCCATCGCTAATTCTTGTCCTACTTATTTAGGCCATGATAGAGCAAAATCTGCATCACCATAGTGAAAAAGTCAGTTGTTGGGCTGGGTGGTGATTCACCTGTTTAAGTGCACATATTACCAAGAACAAAGGCCTGGGTTTGAGCCCCCAGTGGCTTGGACCTGCACAGGATGCTTCATGAGTGGTGAAGCAGGTCTACAGGTGTCTATCTTGCCTTCCTCCACTCTATATAACCCTTTTATCTCAATTTCTCACCATCTTATTTAATTAAAAAAGACAGTAGAAAAATCATTTAAAAAGTCCTCATGGTCTGTGAAATTTATTCTTGGTCTGAATTATGAAGGTGAAGTTTGTGGTTCTATGCATTTTACAGGTACTATTAATTATGGTGTTTTGGGGTTTTTTTTGTCATAATGGTTTAGTGCTTATTATATAAGTCTATTGCACAGTGCTTGGGCAGATGCTCTCTCATCAGACTATCATCCTGATGATATAATCAAAAAGTCAAGACACTTTTGCAATGCAATCAATTATGGCATGGCAAAAAAATACCTGAGCTTTAAAAGTTGGATCTCTAGCCTTCTACTATGTAACCTATCACAGGTAAGCTACTCACCAGACAGTGGTCAGATCATACCATATATGGCAATAAAACACAGCACTTTCCATAGCAAAAAAGACTGGATGGAAGTCAAACTATAACTTCTCCAGCAATTGTCCCATATAGGCAGAGCATAGATTAGCTTTTCTACTTCTCATCTCCTTCCAAATCAGGACCAGCCAGAGAAAGCCAAATATACTCACTAAGACATTACATTATTATTATATTATATTATATTATATTATCACATTACATTATTAAAAAGCATTTTTTAATCATCTTTATTTTAAGGAGAGACAGACAGGCAGACAGACAGACACCAAGGCACTGTTCAGCTCTGTTTTTTTTTTTGTTGTTTGTTTGTTTGTTTTATTTAAGAAAGGAGACATTAACAAAATCAGCACTGTTTTATGGTGGTGCTGGGGATTGAATTTGAACTGGTGCCTCAGGCATCAGTCTTGGTCTTTTGCATAACCATTATGCTAGTTCTCTAGGCTTCAATTACATTTGATGTTCTGCTTTCCACCACTGTCTGAACCTTCTCCCACTTTTATTTACTTGTTTACCTCTGACTTTCTAATTTTTTATCCATCCTTGAGTCTCCACTGAGTTCAAGTGATAAAGCTAACTTCTGGGCAAGAGTCTAAATAAATAGCTGTGCTCAGCAACCTACCTTCCCCAATCAATAAACTTGTTTTGTTTTAGAATATCAGTAACAATGGACATAAAAGTAGTAAAATTATAAAGTTAGACTTGGACATGAAAGGTAACTGTGATATAGTGAAGAAAAGTTATTTTGTTAAAATGAAGGAAAATTGGTTTCTGAAAAATTGTCTAGAAATCTCCTGGAAAATACAAATGAAAAGAAAATAAGTTCATATCCTCTGCCCATTTTTGGATGGGGTCATTTGCTTTTTTGGTGCTAAGTTTGCTGAGCTCTTTATATATTTTGGTGATCAGTTTCTTGTCTGATGTATGGCATGTGAAGATCTTCTCCCATTCTTTGAGGGGTCTCTCTGTTTGTTTAATAGTTTCTTTAGATGTGCTTTTCAATTTGATATAGTCCCATTGGTTTGTTTCTCCTTTAGTCTTCTTGCAATTAGGTTTGATTCATCAAAGATGTCCTTGAGGTGTAGGTGGGAAAGTGTTTTACCAATGTTTTCCTCTAAGTATTTGATTGTTTCTGGTCTGACATCTAGGTCTTTGATCCATTTGGAGTTGATTTTTGTTTCTGGTGAGATAAAGTGGTTCAATTTCATTCTTCTGCATGTTACAACCCACTTTTCCCAGCACCATTTATTGAAGAGAGCCTCCTTTTTCCATTTAATCCTTTGGGCCCCCTTATCAAAGATTAGATGTCCATAGGTGTGGGGTTTTATTTCTGGGCTTTCAGTTCTGTTCCACTGGTCTGTGTGCCTAATGACTGCCACCTCAACATGCCTCACCTCAGACTGTGTCCAGAGACTTCGCGTGTGGAGTGACAACCCTTCAGCTTCATTACTCGGGTGAGACCTTTCCTTTTATAGTACACTCTAATTTCATCTCAGGTGGTTCACTTTCTAACAAAGTCCCAAAACCTAGATATACACCAGTTTCTGTGAGAGAGAGCTTATGTTCGCACGTATCCATGGACTACTGCAAAATATATGCCTGAAAGCAGAAGTATACTAGAGTTTGCAGTTCCAGATGCCATCAGGATGCCTGCCAGGTTTCCCTGGATTGAAGACCCCACCAATGTGTCCTGGAGCTCAGCTTCCCCAGAGACACACCCTACTAGGGAAAGAGAGAGGCAGACTGGGAGTATGGACCGACCAGCCAACGCCCATGTTCAGCGGGGAAGCAATTACAGAAGCCAGACCTTCTACCTTCTGCAACCCTCAATGACCCTGGGTCCATGCTCCCAGAGGGATAGAGAATGGGAAAGCTATCAGGGGAGGGGGTGGGATATGAAGATTGGGTGGTGGGAATTGTGTGGAGTTGTACCCCTCCTACCCTATGGTTTTGTTAATTAATCCTTTCTTAAATAAAAAAAATTAAAAAAAAACAGAAATAAATAAATAAAAAGAAAATAAGTGATTTGTTTGGCTTTGTAAAATGATTTGATGGGCTGGATGAAGTCCTTATTTTTTACAATAAGAAAGAGAAAAAAGTTCAGTGCTTTGTATTTCAAAGCAATCCCACTCTAGTTTTAAAAGCACTTTGCAAAAATCATCTGGTGTCAAGTATTATAGATACTTTTTTAGAATTGAGAAGTGGGAACACTTGATTTTTCCAGGAGAGTAGAATAAAAACTTTGTACCTTCCCATTAAATATTCCAGTAGTTATTTCAATACCATATTATTCCATAAACTAGTTGGTAAGGCAGACTTTTATACATTATGTATGTTATGTCAACTCCCAACAACAAAGAGTTCTTGACTTTTAAATTTATTCTGTCTCTTCTTATTACGTAAAGAAAGCTGGCACTAAAGCTACACATTTATATAGAATGATTTTAAGATTTGAAGTAATTCTCATACTTTACTTCTGCTCTGTCGACAATACTTTCTATCATTTTGAATTTACTCTCCCTGGCTTGATTCCTTATACAAAGAAAACAAAAATCCTTGCCTTAATTTTCATTTGACTACCTTAGCCTGAATGAGCACTTCAATATTATAAATGTGGCCTGTAAATATAATCCTTAGAAGCAAGGTTTATTGTTTTAAATTCCATCAGAATGGTGTTAAAAAATAATTTAGGTGTATACCGTGAGAGCTGTGTTACAATATATTTGAATCACAAATTAGAATTAATAGGATGATTTTTTTTATCTTCTTTTAGTTCCTCCAGCATTATCTGAAATTTTGCAAAAATCTAATATTGAAGGTGCTAGGCAGTGATGTAAGGAGTAAAGTACACAAGTTACCATCTGCAAGGAGCCAGGTTCAAGCCAATGGTCCCCAGAGAGGCATCTTCACAAGCAGTGGAGCAGGCTGCAGGCATCTACCTGTCTCTTCCCATCTTTCACTTTATTTCTATCTGTCTCTATTATAAATTTAAAAAAGGAAAAAGTGAAAGAAAAAAAGAAAAAAAGAAAGAAACAAAGAAAAAAAGCTCAATTCACTGTTTTCCCTTTTTGGTTTTCTTTTTATCAAGGCATCTAGTTTTCTGCTTTTTGTGTTAGGTGATAAAAGCAGGAACTACCTGATTTACTACTGTACTGTTAAGATTAAGTCTATCAACCTGGTCATTCTTCTTTTCTTGTAATTTGTGTACATTTTTGTGTTACTTCATAAGCATTTCATTTCCCTTTAGGTCTTCATAACTTCATTGTCCTCCCAGATTTCTTTTTTTTTTTTTTATTAAGTATTTATTTTCCCTTTTGTTGTCCTTGTTTTTTATTGTTCTTGTAGTTATTGTTGTTGTTATTGATGTCATCATTGTTAGGACAGAGAGAAATGGAGAGAGGAGAGGAAGACAGAGAGGGGGAGAGAAAGATAGACATCTGCAGACCTGCTTCACCACCTGTGAATCGACTCCCCTGCAGGTGGGGAGCTGGGGGCTTGAACTGGTCCTTGCACTTCACGCCACATGAGCTTAACCCGCTGTACTACCACCTGACTCCCAGTACCTATACCTTTCAAGAATAGAACATGATATAATTACTTGAGTCCATTTCCTATTACAGATCTTTGACTATAAAACTTATGTTTGCCGGAATCTTTTTAATATATAGGCTATGTATTTGATATGCAGACTCTCTCAAAAGCCTAGACCAAGTAGATTAGAAGCTTCCAATAGCACAGCTATATACAAGATACTGGGTACTGTCCAGCAAACCATAACAAAGGGACTTTTCAAAGTTAACCCAATTAACAAATAATGTGATGATAATATTAACTATTGATTGTCTTTTTGAACCCTAAGACAGCAGGAACCTCACATCTTCACTATAGAGCCCCTACTTCCCCCAGTCCTGGAACCCTTGGATAGGGCCCACTTTCCCGTATGCATCTCCCAATCCAAACCAAATAACATTGCATCTGCCGATCACAACCTAACCAAAGCAACGATTGCTACCTCAACATGCTTCACCTCAGAATGTATCCAGAGACTTCACGTGTGGAATGACAACCCTTCAGCTTCATTACTCGGGTGAGACCTTTCCTTTAATAGTACACTCTAATTTCATCTCAGGTAGTTCACTTTCTAACAAAGTCCCATAACCTAGATATACACCAGTTTCTGTGAGAGAGAGCTTATGTGCACACGTATCCATAAACTACTGCACAATATATACCTGAAAGCAGAAGTACACTAGAGTTCGCAGTGAGTACCTCCCTAACACTTCCTCTCCACTATTCCAAGCTTGGGATCCATGATTGCTCAACAAATTGTTTGGCTTCATATGTTAACTCTCTTTTCAATCACCAGGTTCCAGATGCCACCAGGATGCTGGCTAGGCTTCCCTGGATTGAAGACCCCACCAATGTGTCCTGGAGCTCAGCTTCCCCAGAGTCACACCTTACTAGGGAAAGAGAGAGGCAGACTGGGGGTATGGACCGACCAGTCAACGCCCATGTTCAGCGGGGAAGCAATTACAGAAGCCAGACCTTCTACCTTCTGCAACCCTCAATGACCCTGGGTCCATGCTCCCAGAGGGATAGAGAATGGGAAAGCTACCATGGGAGGGGGAGGGTTATGGGGATTGGGTGTTGGGAATTGTGTGGAGTTGTACCCCTCCTACCTTATGCTTTTGTTCACTAATCCTTTCCTAAATAAAAAATTAAAAAAAAAAAAACTTATGTTTGCTTTTTTGCTTTCATTATTATTCTCACTCATACCAGTAAGAAAACATCTGATTTGATCTAATGAAATAGAATTCGTTTTTATCTAGATAAAGTCATACCTTGAATTCAGCAGCTTCAAAACGCATGGAATTTGGTGTTCAATAATACATTTCCAAGGTGAATAATGCTTTAGCACTTGATGCCTACTTGACACTCAGGCAGGGAGTCCATCACACGTGCCTCCCAGCTGCTACACCAAGGATGAACAGGGATGGGAACTGAGGGGCTTGCCAGCATGATTTAAAACACTGTTGCTGTCACATGAGTAGTTTCACATTTCTTCAATATACTTGTATTTAATCTGTTTGTTTTATAAGTGTTTTAACCACTATATATCAGTGCTTGACATTAATTACTCAGCCACATACACATCAAAATGGTGGCAGGGCTCCCTTTTCCTTGAGCATTTAAGAGAACATGATCAATGATAATACATCCTAATAGAAATGCAATGGCCTTGACAAGAGTTTGTTGTTACTATAAATTTCATGGTTTCTCTTGGTCATCTCTAGTTGCTTTATGACTCCAATAACTTTTTTTCCCCATACCTCTTTTCCCATAGCTATTTCTTTCTTTTTTCTTTTTCTTTTTATTTATAAAAAGGAAATACTGACAAAAACCATAGGATAAGAGGGCTACAACTCCACAGAATTTCCACTACCATAAGTCCGTATCCCACCCCCTTCCCTGATAGCTTTCCTATTATTTATCCCTCTGGGAATATGGACCAAGGGACATTATGGGGTGCTGAAGGTGGAAGGTCTGGCTTCTATAATTGCTTTCCCACTGAACATGCTGAACATGGACCTTCAGTAATTCCGCTTCTAGGGATATACCCCAAGGACTCCATAACGCCCAACCAAAAAGATAAGTGTACACCTATATTCATAACAGCACAATTCATAATAGCTAAAACCTTGAAGCAATCCAGGTGCCCAACACTTAACCTCTCAATTTCTGTCTGTTCCATTAAAATAAATTAATATTTTAAAAAAGGAAAATCCATTTGCATAACCATTATGCTGTTTCCTTTGCCTACCTGAATCCTCTCAATAGCCTCCTAGATGTTCTAAGGTGTTGCTAAGGCTCTAGCAAGGCTGCTTTTCTCTTACTTGAGCATAATTTCAGTTCTATCTTCTCCATCCAGCAGTTTTTGATTCACTTTAAAAACTTTACCCTCTAGAGGCATATAGCATCACCATGTCCCTCAATTTAAGTTAATGACTTGATTTCAACTTCTCTGTTCCTAAAAAGATAAGACATGAGGTATTAAAATAACTTCAGGGGACCAGGCAGTGACTTACTTGCTTGAATGCATGTTACCATATGTTTAAGACCTTTAAGAACTCAAGTTAAAGACCTTGGCTTACACATAGGAATGCCTGTAGCAGAGAAGCTATAGGTACAGTGGAGCAGTGCCACAGTATCTCCTCTCTGTGCATCTCTTTTCCTGATTATCTCTCTGTCTCTCACTATCTAAAAGAAAAAAAATGGCCTCTGGGAGTGGTAAAGTTATGCAGGCACTGAGCCTCAGCAATAACCCTGGAGGCAAAATAAAATAACAGAAAACAATTTCTCTATGGGTTTCACTCTTGGAACTATCTTCTCTGTCATTTTTATAACTCCTGTGATCTTCACCTCACTGGCTGCTCTTTATCCTCTGTCTTATTTATCACTACCCATTTTACCATTAAAGATAATGCTCCATAAGTTATTTTTTCTTTTTGTTCTTTCTTTCAGGCTATCTCATTCAGTTTCAGTGTCAACAAAGAGCACTATGCATATAGTTTCACTAGTCAGATTTTCTAGTTTTAACCTCTTTTAAGAGAAGTTTGATTTATTTTTATGAGAAAGATAAACAAAGTGAGGAGAAAGAAAAGGAGAGAGTAGACTCTGCTCCAGCATCTGTGTTACCAGGGATGGAATCTGGAGCCTGTGTATGCAAGTCCTGTATACTAGCTGCTGGGATGTCTCTCTAGCCACATGGTTTTAACCTCTTATTTGAACTTCAGGAGACAACTGAATCAAGAATGAAACTCCTGTGAGAATGTCATACATCAGAAAAGGTAACAGCAGCAAATGCTGGAGAGGGTGTGGGGTCAAAGGAACCCTCCTACACTGCTGGTGGGAATGTCAATTGGTCCAGCCTCTGTGGAGAACAGTCTGGAGAACTCTCAGAAGGCTAGAAATGGACCTACCCTATGACCCTGCAATTCCTCTCCTGGGGATATATCCTAAGGAACCCAACACATCCATCCAAAAAGATCTGTGTACACATATGTTCTTGGCAGCACAATTTGTAATAGCCAAAACCTGGAAGCAACCCAGGTGTCCAACAACAGATGAGTGGCTGAGCAAGTTGTGGTATATATACACAATGGAATACTACTCAGCTGTAAAAAATGGTGACTTCACCGTTTTCAGCTGATCTTGGATGGACCTTGAAAAATTCATGTTGAGTGAAATGTCAGAAACAGAAGGATGAATATGGGATGGTCTCACTCTCAGGCAGAAGTTGACAAACAAGATCAGAAACGAAAACATAAGTAGAACCTGAAACGTAATTGGCATATCGCACCAAAGTAAAAGACTCTGGGGTGGGAGTGGTTGGGTGGGGAGAATACAGGTCCATGAAGGATGATAAATGACATAGTGGGGGTTGTATTGTTAAATGGGAAACTGGGGAATGTTATGCATGTACAAACTATTGTATTTACTGTTGAATGTAAAACATTAATTCCCCAATAAAGAAATAAAAAAAAATTATGTCTCAGGTCCTTGTCCCCCAACTATTTCACAAGGAGTCAAGAGGTTTCAGGTGAGACCTCTTCAGGGAATCTGGTCAGCTGTATTATGACTCTCAGCTCACACATTTACAGTAAAGAAAGTGGACTAGAAGTAGTTCTAGTTCATTAGTGATGGAGTTTATATTTTCTTAAGCAAATGAAATATATATTCCTCACCCCACCCCAAAGATGTGATGGTTATCAGAAAACATATTTTTAAAAATTATAATTATTTATTGGATAGAGACAGCCAGAAATCAAGAGGGAAGGAGATGATAGAGAAATACATAGACAGAGAGACACCTGCAACACTGCTTCACCACTTGTAAAGCTATCCATTGTAGGTGGGGACCAGGGGCTTGAACCTGGATCCTTGCACATTGTAACATTGAACTCAACCAGGTGTGCCACCATCTGACTCAGAAAACATGTTTTAATGGGGAAAACAAAATCCACATAAATTTTTCTCATTCTGAGTATTATTCCTGCTACAACAAAGGCTGTTAAAGAAAATAATTAAATGGCACAAGCTAAAGATGGTGAGGCAGAATTTATTCATTATAGGATTATAGGTGTGGTAGATATGGAAACCACTATACAGTTTTGTTTTGTTTTGTTTTGTTTTGCTTTGCTTTGCTTTCCCAATGGGAGAGAGAGGTTAGACTCAAGTTTAAGTATAGCACAAGGAAGGGGTGTTTTATAGCCAAGAAGCAGGATGGGAATCAGTGGATGGGAAACTTTAAAGAGATGAGGGATTTTTGGTCAAACTGACCCAGCAGGATTCTTGCTGAGTGATCAGATAATGCCTGGTTGTCTGGGGAAAGAGGGAGAGGAGGCTGGTGGGGATGAGGAACCTGATTAGATATCAAGGGCAGGAATTCTGTTTGAATTGAGTCAGCAGGGTTCTTGTTCAAGTTAAATATTATAATGAAATGCACAGGTAGACTTAGAAGACTCAGGAGCCTGATTAAAGTTCGGTGAGTTGTATTGTTATATGGGAAACTGGGGAATGTTATGCATGTACAAACTATTGTACTTACTGTTGAATGTAAAACATTAATTCCCCAATAAAAAAATAGTACAATAAAAAATGGAAAAAAAAAGTTCGGTGAGGCCAAGAAATTGTTATGAGGACTCTGGGAGAAGGTATTGCTTAGTGATCCTATCTCAAAGTATTATAGACCACTAGGCTCTGATGACACAATCTTTCAGGACCCTATCTAGCTGGATAGACAAGCTTAGGCAGACAGCCTCATGATATAACTCCCTCAGCCTAGAGAAAGAATCTCATGATAGGCCATTTTCATCAACCAGATAGTTAAGTCACTGTAGACACTATGAGTACCTTTTCCACTACTGATTCTCTTATCATTTCTTACCGTTTATTTATTTCTTTTTCCTCCTTCTTTTCTCCCTCCTCCTTCTTATCCTTTTCCTTTTCCTCCTCCTTCTTTTCTACAGCTTTCCTCAGTTCCTGTTTGGGATTGAAACTAGGAGCTCAGAGCCTCAGGCATGAAAATTGTTTTGAGAGCAGCATGCAGAAAAGTGGGCCTCACCCTAAGGTTCCAGGACTGGGGGAAATATAGGCTCTATAGTGGAAATGTGAGGTTCCTGTTGTGTTAGGGTTCAAGAAGACAATGGATAGTTATTGTTATCGTCACATTATTTGGTGATAGGGCTAACTTTGGAAAGTCCCTTTGATAGGGTTTGGGGTATAGTACCCAGCATCTTGTATATAGCTGTGCTATCGGTTGCTTCTGTTCTCCCTGGTCTAGGCTTTTGGGAGAGAACATATCAAAGACAGCCTATGTATTAAAAAGACTCAGTCTGTGTTTTAAGAAGTTCTAGACATATCATCAGTTTTTTGCCTCTCATATTAATTAAATAGCGGTTTATATAATGTGCATCCGTGGATCGCAACCCAATCAACACAACGAGTGCCACCCCAGCATGCTTCACTTCAGACCGTGACCAGAGACTTCAGGTGTGGAATGACAAACCTTCAGCTTCATCACTCGGGTGAGACCTTTCCTTTCATAGTATTCTCTAATTCCATTCCAGGTGTTCCAGTCCCCAAACCTAGATATAGTCCAGGTCCCCTGAGATAGAGCATAGGTTCACCTATGCCCATAAACTAGGGGAAAAATATATACCTGAAAGCAGAAGTACACAAGAGCATGCAGGGAATACCCTCAACACTTCATCTGCATTATCCCAGTCTTTAGGTTCATGATTGTTCAATCGACCAGTCAATGCCCGTGTTCAGCGGGGAAGCAATTACAGAAGCCAGACCTTCCACCCTCTGCAACCCACAAGGACCCTGGATCCATACTCCCAGAGATAGAGAATGGGAAGGCTATCAGGGAAGGGGGTGGGATGTGGAGATCAGGATATGGGAATTATGTGGAATTGTACCCCTCTTATTATATGGTTTTGTTAATGTCTCCTTTCTTAAATAAAAAAAAAATTGTTTTAATTACCATTATGTTGTCTTTGAAGCCCTTCCACCTACCCTTTCTAAGTTCGGAACATCAGAATCAGCATAAGATGGTTTCTTTTTCTTTTTTTAGAGACATGAGTTTGCCATCTTCTCAAATTGGCTAGCACTTGATTAAGTGTGCTGTTCTCACATTGAGTCTTGTTTCTAGGTTAATCTACGTTCCGACTGGTGACATATTTGAGTCTCTCATTCAGCAACAGTATAGCTGTTGAGGGTAGATGAGGTTGTTCTAATTAAGATTTAGTGGAAAAGAAAGGCATACAGTTCAGATCTTGGGCAAGTGGAGAGAGAGAGAGAGAAACAAGTTGGTTCTTTTTTTTTTTTCCCTAGTTTTCCCTTACACCAATAATGCATGAACTATGTGACAGCATGGTATTATTTTTTACATATTTTTATTTATTTATTTATCTATTTAGAGAAACAAAAGTTGAGATGAATGGGGGGCAGGAAAGAGAGAGAAAGAAAGAGACACTTATACCACTGATTTACCACTCTCCCCAAAGGTAGAGACCAGGGGCTTGAGATTGTGTCCTTGCCCACTGTAATGAGTTCACTTGATCAGGTGCACCACTGCCCAGCCCCAATCTCTATGCTATTCTATACATCACATTCAATAGTTCTTTAAATTCACTGTGTGTATAGCTATGCCAATGATAGTCTCCTCTCCTTATGAGTTTGTAAGTTCTTTGAGGGTGGGTTCTGCCTGAGTTAGGGTATCCAGAGTAATCTACACTGTGTTTACCACACAAGGGTTTTAAAAGGGACTTAACTGAGTGGGCAAACATAGAACATGATTGTACAGATACAGAGATTTTAACAGGGGCAGATAGTTGTAACAAGTGAAGGTATGAGAGCTCCAAGTGAGCACATTCATGTATTTCATCTAGAAGAGCAAGGAGAGGAAAAGATTGTCAGTGGGAAGCTTCCTCCATCCAAGAAGTAGGCTACCTACTTATTTCTCTGCTGGACTTTTCTTCTTGGTTTTTAGAGAGCTAACTGCACAGTGTTGGTCTCTGGATCATCACATATGCTCAGTACATAAGAGAAGAGATACAGTGCTCAACTTGAGGATGGAACTGGGCCCTGGGCAAAAAAGGACCTAAAGCACTTGCTTTACCAACACCATTTATCTCTTCTGGCAAGAGTGTCTGAGGATTCTAAATGGCTATGAAATTAAATTTGATGTTTTTTTTTTTTTTTTTTACCTTCAACAATGAACAAAACTGATGTGGTCTGTTCAGAACTTTCAAGCCATCTGTCACTGTCAATTCATTTTCTAACTGGGAAAAACTGCTATAGTCCCAGCAAGAATTGCTGTTCCATCTTGTCCTGATCCTTGATCTCGGGGACACCAGACTGGCACTGACATTTAGATCCCCTAACAGTGATATTGCCAACTTAGCAATAGAATTTAGAGCATCTGCCAGGTTCACCAGCCCTTTCTGTTGGGCAGTTTGGTCAATCACAAGCATGTCACCTTGTCTGATGACTAGATACCTGTTAATATAGTTGTTAGGATTTTAGAGATGTGGTCGTTGTACAAATAAGAGTCAAAATATCATAACTTGGTATAGTTGGTATAATGTCATTACCTTATCAGTTTTCCTTATAAAAATAAATGATAACAGTGTGTGTGTGTGTGTGTGTGTGTGTGTAATGATACAGCATAGTATTTTCAAGTTTGAGGTCCTGAGTTCTAATCCCAGCACCATATAGGCCAAAGTGATGCTCTGGTTCTCTCTCTCATATTAGTAAATAAACACATCTTTAAAACTATATAGTTTATGCAGTTTCTGACAGTGGTAGAGTACAATGCACTGCAGTATTTCTGCTGCATTGTCATATCTATCTTATTCTAAAGTTCATGATCAACCTAATGTGTAAAAAGAAAAGCAAAATTACAGCTCCCTCCCAGCCCTGCCCCTTCTGCCTGTGATCCAGATTTTATAAGGTTAAATGTGTATATTTATTGTAAGATGTGTTCTGATTTTGTCTGATCTTAGGAAAAAGAATGAAAAGCAAAATAATTCATTCAAAACAATCACTGTTCTCTCAGGTGGGTAGAGAGGCCATTTCTTATCATGTTCTCCTTCTCTTTCTCCTTCTTCTTATCCTTCTCCTCCTCCTCCTTCTTCTTTAGAATTTATTTATTTATTCATGAGAAAAGAGAGAGAGAAAGAACCATGTGCTTCCAGAGACTGAATTTGGGATATCATGGTTTAGAATCCAATGTTTTATCCATTGCACCACCTTCCAAACCACTGGAGTCTTCTTCTTTAGGGATGAGTTCTCCTGGGAAGCGTTTTGGTATTCCTACCATAGGCAGTGGCTGCCTTGGAGCTCTGTGAAACATGCTCAGAAACATCCACATGTTCTCTGGGATTTTTTGGGAGAAAAGAATCCTGTGTCAGGAATTAGAGAAAGCTAAGAAAGAAGTAAGAGATCACTAAAAAAGAGATTAAGAGATTCTGAAAACAACAGCAGAGACATGTGGGATGACTTCAAAAGAAGTAATATATACATTATTGGCTTGCTGGAGGAAGAAAGAAAGGGAGGGGGAGAAAGCATTCTACAGGACATAATATCTGAGAAATTCCCTAGTCTAGACAATATAAACGACATAAAGGTTCCAGAAGCCCAGAGGATACCAAACAGAATTAACCCAGACTTAAAGACACCAAGACACATCATATTTATAATGAAAAGGAATGATGATAAAGGATTCTGAAGGCTGCAAGAGAAAAAGAGTCACCTAGGGAAAACCCTTAAGATCAGCAACAGATTTCTTCACACAAACACCAGAGGCCAGAAGAGAATGGCAAAATATCTATCAAGAATTAACGAGAAAGGCTTTCAACCTAGACTATTGTATCCTGCTAGACTGTCATTCAGACTAGATGGAGGCATAAAAACCTTCTCAGACAAGGAACACTTGAAGGAATCAACTATCACAAAGCCTGCCCTGAAAGGTCTCTTATAAATAATCACACTATCATAAACATGACATATATAAAAACACTCTAAAATTTTAGAATAATGGCATTAAAATATCTTCATTTTATATAAATAAATGTCAATAACCTGAGTTCACTAATGAAAAGGCATAGAATAGGAAGGCCCCTTACCCCAACCCCTTACCCTTAGGCCTTACCCTTACTTTTTAAAGCACAGACTGAGTCTTTTTAATCCGCAGGCTGAGTCTTTAATATGTTGACTCTCTCAAAAGTCTAAACCAGGGAGAAAAAAAGCAACCGGTGACAAAGCTATATATCAATAATGTCAAAGGATATAAATTATGGTGATATTGGATATTATACAGCATATCCTAATAAAGGTATTTTTCAAGGTTAACTCAATTACTAAGCAATGTGATTATAACAATAACTATCTATTGTCTTCTTGAACCCTAAGAGAGAAGGAACCTCACATTTCCACCATCGAGCCTATATTTCCCCCAGTCCTAGAACCATAGGGTGGGGCGCACTTTCCTGCATGCTTCTTTTAATTCATACCAAATAATACTGCATCTACCTATCCCACCCTAATCAATGCAACAAGTGCCACCTCAGCATGCTTCACTTCAGACCCTTACCCTTACCATGATTGGAGAAGGTATCTAGTAATCTTAGCTTCTATCCATAATCATGAAAACCTGCAAGGACCCAATTCCTGCTTCCACTCACACCTTTCAGATGTATTTATAATTTATAATGTATTTCTATTTATAAACATTAAATATAAATTGAATGCCTGGCAATGCCTTACCTGAAAGAGTATCTATGTTTGAGCCTCAGCATCACATGAGATTATGGCTGTGGGGAAGATCTACAGATGGTGAGTCTTGCTGTGATGTCTCCTCTCTCTCTCTTTCTCTCTTTCTCTCTTTTCCATCTCTGTCTGTTGAATTCTCTATCAGAAATTTTTGAAAAAAGATTTTTAAAAAAGCAGTGGAATCAAACATCTACAAAAGCTCAGTGCCATACATAATTGTCAGTTATTGATTATGTTCAGAAAAATTAGCAGTATTTTTAATTCTACTCCTTATACTTTTCCTCTCTTCTGTATGCTACATACATGCATCAACTACACATCTATCAACTACACACATCTCCTAGAGAGCCTGAGAAGTGGGTGCCTGCCTGACTGGGTTCTGGTGAGACTTTTCTTTCCTTATGGAGGTCACCTTCTTAGCATCCCTTTTAAAAAAAAGCAAAAATAGCAAAAGCATCAATAAGGAAAAAGAGGAGAAATGATGGGGTACATAGGAATGGTTTGCAAAAGGGGAGTACATAGGGATGGTTTGGTGTTTGTGGAGATATGACATGGAAAGGGAAGAAAGAGGGCCAGAGGGAGATGGAGAATGGAAAACATCTGAAAGGAGTGAGTGGAAGCAGGACGTGGGTCCTTGCAGGTTTTCATGATTACGGATAGAAACTAAGATTACTGGAAGCCTTCCCCTGGCATGGCTGATGGCAGTGGTCTAGAGGTTACATTGCTGGATGTGAAGCTAGAGGCCTGTGATCGAATTCCTGGAATCGGATGTCTCTACGCTCAGCTAAGCCTGAATGTGAGGGGGTGTTCAATTTCTATTTAATGTTTATAAATATCCAGTTGTTGGGTGGGGGAGTGGGACACAGTCTTTTGGTGGTGGGAAAGGTGTTTATATACACTCCTATTAATTTTTAGTCATATAAATCTTTATTTAATTAATATGAGAAGGGGGAAATTGATTGTATGTCTCAAATTTTTGAAGCACAGACTGAGTCTTTTTAATCTGTAGGCTGAGTCTTTGATATGTTGACTCTCTCAAAAGCCTAGACCAGGGAGAACAGAAGCAACCGGTGACACAGCTATATACAAATAATGTCAAAGGACATAATTGGGTGATATTGCATATAATACAGCAAATCCTAACACAGGTATTTTTCAAAGTTAACTCAATTACTAAGCAATGTGATTATAACAATAACTATCTATTGTCTTCTTGAACCCTAAGACAGCAGGAACCTCACCTTTCCACTATCGAGCCTATATTTCCCCCAGTCCTGGAACCTTAGGGTGGGGCGCACTTTCCTGCATGCTTCTTTTAATTCATACCAAATAATATTGCATCTACCTATCCCACCCTAATCAACGCAACAAGTGCCACCTCAGCATGCTTCACTTCATTCCCTTACCCTAACCCTTAACCTTACTCCTTACCCCTTTCCCCTTACCCATACTTTTAAAAGCACAGACTGAGTCTTTTTAATCCATAGGCTGAGTCTTTGATATATTGACTCTCTCAAAAGCCTAGACTATGGAGAACAAAAGCAACTGGTGAAGCTATATACAAATAATGTCAAAGGACATAAATTATGGTGATATTGGATATTATAGAGCAAATCCTAACACAGGTATTTTTCAAAGTTAACCCAATTACTAAGCAATGTGATAATAACAATAACTATCTATTGTCTTCTTGAATCCTAAGACAGCAGGAATCTCACATTTCCACTATCAAGCCTATATTTCCCCCAGTCCTGGAACCTTAGAGTGGGGGGCACTTTCCTGCATGCTTCTCTAATTCATACCAAATAATATTGCATGTACCTATCCCACCCTAATCAACGCAACAAGTGCCACCTCAGCTTGTTCACTTTATCCTGTGTCCAGAGACTTCAGGTGTGGAATGACAACCCTTCAGCTTCATTTCTCTGATGAGACCTTTCCTTTCATAGTTTTCTCTAATTCCATTCCTAACAAAGTTCCAAAAGCTATATATAGACCGGTCCTGTAAGATAGAGCCTATGCTCACATATATACATAAACTAGGGCAAAATATATACCTGAAAGCAAAAGTACACAGTAGTCTACAGTGACACAAACACATCATCTGCACAATTCCAGCCTTTCTTGGTGTCATTTTCTTTTTTTTTTTTTTTTTGAATAGTGACTCATAGTTTTCAGTATACAAGTCTTTGACTCTTTTGGTCAGCTTTATTCCTAGGTATTTTACTGATTTTGCTGCAACAGTGAATGGGAGTGATTTCTGGATATCCTCTTCTTCGGATTTAGTGTTTGCATAAAGAAATGCTACTGATTTTTGTACATAGATTTTGTAGCCTGATACCTTGCTATATTCTCTGATAACCTCCAGTAGCTTTCTGCTGTATTCTTTAGTTTTTTCTATGTATACTATCATATCATCTGCAAGTAGTGAGAACTTGACTTCTTCTCTTCCAATCTGTATTCCTTGGATTTCTTTCTCTTGTCTGTTTGTTATGGCAAGAACTTCCAATACCATGTTGAAGAGTAATATTGATAATGGACAGCCCTGTCTAATCCCTGATCTGAGGGGGAATGCTTTCAACTTCAGTCTATTGAGTATGATGTTGGCTGTAGGTTTGCTATATATGGACTACATTATCTTGAGGAATTTCCCATCTATTCACATTTTTTTGCAGTGTTTTGAGCATGAATGGTGTTCGTTTTGTCAAAGGTTTTCTCTGCATCTACTAATATGGTTTTTGGTTTTGCTTTTATTGATGTGGTGAATGACATTGATTGGCTTATGTATGTTCAACCAGCTTTGCATTCCTGGGATAAATCCCACTTGGTTGTGATGAACAGTCTTTTTTATGTACTGCTGTATCTGGTTGGCCAGGATCTTGTTCAATATTTTGGCATCTATGTTCATCAGAGATATTGGTCTGTAGTTTTCCCTTTTTGTTGTGTCCCTATCTGCTTTTGGTATCAGGGTGATGTTGGCTTCATAGAAGGTGGAAGGGAGTGTTCCTGGGGCACAAGATATTCTATTGTGACTGAGGTTCAAGACAAATCAGGATGCACTAGACTTGGTCTATTGGTCTGCCCAGTCCAATCTCAGCAAAGTCCTGCTGATTTATCACCCATCCATAATATCTGATCAAGTTCCCAGTACTCAATCTATGATGAAATTGGTTTTATTTATCCAGAATCCTGTTAAATTAGTTAACAAAACCTCCTTATTCTTCACTTTGTTTCTTAATAATTTTCAATCTACAGACCCCTCTGCTCTTTGGTTATATACTCACACTTTGCTTATTTGGAGTTGAGTTTGATTTCTCCCCTATTAAAACTCTCCTCTTCTATTTTGAAGGTTTTGTTTTTCCTCTTTCTTTCATTTTTTTCTTTCTTTCTCTATTGCTCCTCCTCCTCCTTCTTTTTCTTGTTCTTCTTTTTACCTGCCAGAGTTTTTCTTGGTTTTTGTCAGTGCATGTTTATAGTTACAAGAGCTCTTTTCTGTCAGAAGGAACAAATGATAGTTTGGAACAAATGATAGTTTGAATTTGAGTGCATTTAAAAATAATCTGCTAAATCAATATATTTGGAATGATGTGTCACCAACCAATCTTTTAAAAAATATTAGTTATTTATTTTATTTGATAGTACAGAGAGAAATTGAGGTGAAGGAGCTAAATAGAGAGGGAGATAAAAAGAAAGACACCTGCAGCACTGCTTCACTCATGCAGCATCTCCCACTACAGATGAGGAACAGGTTTAAGGTTCTTGAGCATGGATATATGTGTGTTTCATCTAGTATGAGATTGAAATGAATATCTATAAAATCTCCTCCAAATTTGATACTAACACTATTAAGCTCTTGCATTTTATTTGGCATTATTCTAATAGTTTATGGGATAATTTTTAGGTGCCTATTTCATTCAGGATCAAGGTCACTACTCATAGTTTTCTTAGACTAAACATACTCTATTTTCTATATTTTATCTACCACAGAAACTGGAGGTGGTGTTGAGATCCTACTAACAATCAGATTATCATAAGTTTCTAAACAATTTACTTCCTTAGGGTTACTGACACCATATTCTTAGGGACCCATGACTTCAGTAACTTTTGCTTGAGCTTGGTAGCTAATATGAAGGTGGACTAAAAATATTGGGAAGATGGTGTTAGAGTTGCAAATAGAGCTAGAAAGTTGGATTAGGGTAAATAGTACTTCCAAAATTCAAAGAAAATATGTAAGTACAATTAACTGTTTAGCCCATCAATCTGACCCAAGGCCCATGTATATTCATATTTAGCACAAGAACCTGTACAACTGCTGGGTCTCTGACAGTCTGAGCTCTCTGTCCACGGTTATGCTAGAAATATTCTAGGCAGCACTCATTTTAGGACCGGTCTTTCTCAAGTGACAGAGTAGGCTAAACCAGTCTCCTTTTGGAAAGTGAAGTAATCCCTACCATTGTTGCTTTATAGTGAGGACATGATCCTGGAGAGGAATTCAAAAGAGCTTATGAGGACATCCCTGATGGAAATGACCAGTGATGGTGGAGAATGGTATCTATTAGAGGCCTAGACTCATCATATCTATAATGGAATCTAAGAATTCCCTGACTAGGGCTCCAGGTGGTTGGGTGGCTTGATAGTGATAAAAAAGACCATGATTAAGTGAACAAACCTTTTGTCCTTTTTCATAGTTGTATTCCCTTCTTTATCTGATGAGCATAGATTTTTCTTCCAACTGTTAAAATGTTAGGTGTTGTTTGTTTATTCAAACCAGTATTAGGTTATTAGGTCTGGTCTCAAGCTTGGAAAGAAATACACCTAGAATTTTAGTGGGGTCTAAGTTAACCTCCAGTTTTACTGAATTTAGTTATTTGATGATTCTAATAAAGGTCCTTAATAGGGACAATAATTGTCCTTTAGTTGATATATACACCTTGCCAGCATATCTCTTAGCCCATTATACACATGTTTCTCCTAAAGATTGTCAAGGGGTGACAATAATGCTGATGCTGTCAGAAAAGATTAAGACATATATCTTACTGTCTTTTGTATAGTTGGTTGACTGCATCATTTCTTACAGCTCCCCCTCTCCTGGAATGCTAAATTCCATTTCCCTACAACCTCCCAATTCATACTTTATCACTTTTTGTTGTGATTGAAGTTTTTAACACAAGCATTTCATTCCATTTTTCACACCTTTATGTCTCAATTTTTCTTAGTTAAGAATCCACTCCACTACAGGAAATAGAAAAATGAACTAATGTTTATGTTTAAATGGATAGGTGCTTGTCTTTTTCATTTAAAAACAAGTTTAGAGGTAGAGGATCATTGAGGGGAGTTAGGTGCATTATGTCAGATTTTTAGGGCTCCCATAATAAAGTACCATAAACTGAATGAGTATCAGTTGTTAAATAATAGGAAGTTGTCATCTTACAGTGGGGAAAGCTAGAAATTCAAGATGAAGGTGTCATAAGGCTTATCACTTCTGACACGTGGAAAGGAGAAGCTGTTCCATGTTTCTCTCCTAGCTTCTGGTGTTTGTGCTACTTAATCTTTTATATCCTTTGATTTGTAGAAGCAACCTCAAATTTCTGCCTTCATCTTCATGTCGTGTTCTTCTTTTTATAGTAATAGCTGACTTTATGATGACGTTAGTCATGACACCAGTCATTGAGTTTGCATCTACCTGAATATTTCTGTAATGTGTGCTAGGTGCTAGGATTGCAACATATGAACTTGTAGGGGTACAGCTCAACACATAACATGCTCCGTAATGCTACCCATCATACCTAGGAACTTCTCACCTTTTCTCTCTACCACTCTTAACTTCTCAGGTATGGTTATCATGTGTTGCCTCATACTTAACACACCCCTGACTCATCTCTAGCATTACTCCATGCTCCAGGCAGAAAGTGGGAGAAAACATAAAATGACCTTTTTTTCCAACTTGCTTCTCTGTATCAGGAAGTCAATGTCTGTTTTTGATTACTATATCATTAACATTAGCTGGGATTAGTGGTTATGTCAAGCACCTATCTTTTAGATGTTGATTCATAGTTTCATAGGCATTTTAATAAATCTAATTTGTTCAGAAGTGAATTTTCATCTGCTTTTCTTACTTTCTTTCCCATCTTTTTAAATAATAGGTATTTTATCATCTTTTTATTCCCACCTCTGAATTCTCATCATGATTTAGGGAGCTTTAGTAATTGATTTTCTCTGTTTTATTTTATTTTATTTCTCCTATTGAGAGCACTAGCTTTTGCCTGGCCTAGAGAAATATTCCTGACTTGTGAGTCTTTCTCCTGTACAGCCAAAAATCCATCCTCCAACCCTCCACTCCACTGTCACAATATATAATTCAAATCACACCATTTTCTGAAATAACTCCTATCAATGTGTAATTTTTTTGTTTGTTAGTTTGGTCCTATGAGGCTAAATCCTGGCTTTCTCAAAACTTATCTCTTGTCCCTCTGACTTCCACATACCCTGGGTTCTAGCCATGTTAAGTTGTTTGCAATGTTTAGTAAAAGGAAGGTTGAAATTTACTCACACATATAAGCTTTTGGTTGCCACTTCGCTAGAAATATTGGCTAGACATGTCCTCTGTCGTCACTTAGTGTTTATCAGTTGATCTAAAGTGATTTTATTTGTTTGTTATTTATTTAAAATATTGTTTTGCTTTGTTTTTATTTATCTTATAGTTGATAGGACACATCAGATTTGGAAGGGGAAAATAGAGAGACAGAGAGATACCAGTAGACCTACTTCATCACTCATGAATGAAGCTTCCCTTCTACAGATAGGAACTGAGGGCTGGAACCCAGGTTCTTCTGGATAGTATTATGTGTGCTCAACATAGTGCACCACTTCCTGGGCCCTCTTTCTTTCTTGATTTTCCCCCCTTTCAATTATATTTGATAGGACACAGAGAAATTCAGAGAGGAGTGAAGATAGAGGGGGAGAAAGACAGAGAGACACCTGCAAACCTGCTTTCCCACTTACACATGAAGTTCCCCCCATACATGGGGAGTGAGGGCTTGAACACAGGTCCTTAAGCATGATAATATGTGTGCTTAACTGGGTACACCACCACCTGACACTCAAGTATTTATTTTATAAAGATGTTCTTCACTTCCTTAATATTTTTAGAAGATTTTATTTATTTATGAGAAAGATAAGAGGAGAGAGAAAGAACAAGACATCACTCTGGCACATGTGCTGCCAGGGATCAAACTCGGGACCTCATGCTTGAGAGTCCAAAGCTTTATCACTGCACCACCTCCCGGACCACACCTCCTTACTATTTATCAGGGGGAAAAATGCCTAGTATGACTTATTTATAGCTATGTTATAATTTCTTGGCACCTTATTATGCTGTTTTATTTATCTGTGTGTCTCTTTTTTTCTTTTTTAGACTGATAGTATTGCAGACAAGGACTAAACTTTGTGGATCTCTGAGTCCACAAGTCTTTATAAAGCCTGGGATGAAGGTGGAAGAATGTGTGCATGGACACCTATTTAGTGATTGGACACACATACTATGTTTAAGTTTAAAACTTAAAAGATGAGGTTCACGTTTTGTCCCCATTATTAATCACTTATATGATTCTGATTCCTCACCCGACCTTCCTGATTTACAGTTTCTTAGGAATACTTCCCTGTTTTTATTTTGTTCTAGCCAATTAGCGTGACATGATGTACATGGCAACATTTTGTAACCTGTTAAGATTGATTTTGATTTTAACTGGAGTGTTTGACGTGATCAATGCTTACATGTTAGCAAACACTAATGAAAGCAAGATCTATTAAAGCCAGTAACATGCATTTACACATTATTAGTGAGAAAAATGGCATTCATTTATTTGCATTAGTTAACTAGTATTGATAACTTAAATAAATAAAAGAACATTTTGTTGTTCATACTTGAGCAGACAGGCATAAGTGAATTCTCTCCACTCAGAATATTAATAGTTTTAAAAGAGGTGAGAAATATACCTGAAATAGAAAATTACATTTAGATTTTCTTTTTGGTGGTGTATAAATTTTTTCCTCTCATCCTCTTAACTCATTTAAGCAGGCATACTTCACTGGAGTCAATTTCACTTATTACTTGAAAGCATGAATTTTTATATTTTGTATGATATTTTTATATTTCGCTTCTCTAGCTCATGGCCAAGTTGTTAACATTCTGACCTCTGTGCTATAATCCTGTTTTGGTGTTTTTTTTGTTTTTTTCCCATATGTTTTGCTGTCTCATTTACCTAATAAGATTGCAATACGCTTTCTGCAAACTAATTTCTACAACTTGAGGAAAAATCATCCATGCTTAAATGAATTCTTTCTAATGAACATGTGAGGTTTTCTGTATTCCCTGAGGTCTACTCATCTCCATTTCTCTTTCTATCAGTGCTTTTTCTTTTATTACCCATCCCTCCCACCCACTCTCAACACATACCCATTTTATCTATCCATACTCTGTACCCTACAGCAAGTTGCTTCCAGAAGAAGCAGAAAGACTACAGAGTATTAATATGGGTTGATTCTAACCTCCTCTGAATTCATTTATCAATCCCTAACTTTGAGTACCTCAGAATGTGACTATATTTGGAGAAAGGTAGTTAAAGAGGTTATTGAGTTAAAAATAAGGCTTTAGAGATAGTCTAGTTCCAATTATAACCTGCTCTGACTGGCATCTTTAAAAGAAGAGAAAATTTGGAGATACAGAGTCACCCTTTATTCATGATTTTGCTTTTTGTGGTTATAGTAACCAGGGTCAACTGCAGTCTGAAAATATTACAAATAATAACAAATTTTGAGAGAGAGAGCAAGAGCATATTTGTGTAGTGTTTTATTATATTATTATAATTGCACTTTATTGTAACTTAATCTTAGTATGACTGATTTATAACTTAAATTTAATCAGACATGTGTATATATACACAGAAGAATAATTTATGTAGGTTTTAGTACTATTTACAGTTTCAAGCCCTGACTAGGAGTCTTGGAATATAACCTTGGTTAGTAAGGTGAGAAAATAAACTAGCCTACAGAGAGACATAAGGAGTACAAATGCTCAGAAGAAAAACAAAGCAAATTCACAGGAAGACACAGTGAAATGTCATCTGTAAGTCATAGACACAGGACTCAGAAGAAGCCAACTTGGCCAACATTTTCATTTTGGGTCTCTAGCCTCCAGAACTCTGAGGTGATAAATTTTTATTGTTAAGTGATTTTGTTTAAGCCATATTTCGTTGTGGTGTTTCATTATGGCAGCTTTATCAAATTCATATAGTTGTAAAGAAGGAAGTAGTCTGGCAGTCTGTGTGGTTGCTCAAGAGGCTAGAGAAGAAGGTTAGACATCAGGTTTCAGTTCTATGCCTCTTGGAAGAATAAGCAGTTTGAGGATTCTCATGTCAAGGCATCTGGCTTCCTTTAGAGTTAGAAATCTAAAAGACGTCATTACTACAATGCAGTGATGCTTTAATGACCTGGTCATGCATTTTTGCTTAAAATCTTTCTTCTTAGTGAGAAATAAGTCACTAAATCTAGTGACTTTTGAAGATGTAGATTGGGCTGTATCTTTTGATATTAAGTTTGTGAATGCTTTGTAGATATAATCTATAACCACCGAAGATCTTGATGATATTGCCCAGACTGGAAGTGATAAATCTTGAGATTATACAGTAGTAGTGAGGTAAAAGTAGAGGAGAATAAGATGAACTAGAGGTACTAGAACTTGGTAATTGTAGATGAGAAAGACAGGGGAAATTGGAATACATCTGGGTTTCTGGTTTGAGAAATTGGTTGAATTGTGACACTCTTAATGAAAATGATCACTATAGGAAGAAGTGCCAGTCTGACAGTGGAGTATGAAGAACAAGCCTTACTGAAAGGGGAATATTGAAATCTGCAAAATTTAAAATCCTGTGTGTTGTTGCAGTGACACAATTCAGCAAACATCTATTTTCATCTGTCTCCCCAGGAAATCTGCTTTGAGGAACTTACTGCCTTTCAAAGAGAAATGTAATGCCTAAGAACCATTATATTAATAATGTCTGAGTGCCATTGTTGTTTACCCAGAAGTTTGTCAGCGAGGAGAACTAACCGTCCACATTGAATGGATCCTAGTAGGATATCAGTGTTTAGGAAATGACCATCAAAGCAGAAGTTCAGGAATGAAATTAAGAATAGCTATTGGAGAACAAGGAAAATGAACAATCTTGAAGTGAAAGTGCAAAAAAAAAAAAGTTTCAGTGTGGAAAAAATGGTCCTCTTTATTTTTTTTAATTTTTATTTATTCATTTTTTTATTTTATAAAATTACATGTCAACAGGGGTTTAAATCCACACCATTCCAACCACCAGGATTCTGAATCTTCAGTCTCCCCACTGCAATCTACCAGAATTCCCTTAAGGTTGTAGACATGGGCCAACCATCATCTCTACAACTATCTGTCCACATTTATACATAATTGCCCCCTTTATTCCTGATCAAACCTAAACTCCAGTTCCATCATTACTACCTCCTTATGTCCCTCTCCTTTTTCTTCTCTCTCTTTCTAGGTGTTGATGGAGCTGGAGTTCAGAGCCCTTTTAATCTTCATCCTATCATTTCTCCCCTGCTGGGAGTAAGAATCAACGTTTTGAGGGTGCAGAAGGTAGGAGTTCTGGCTTCTGTAATTGCTTCTCTGCTGGACGTGGACATTGGCAAGTTTATCCATACTCCCAGCCTGTTTCTGTCTTTCCCTAGTAGGCCAGAGCTCTGGAGGTGTGAGGATCCAGGACACATTGGTGAGGTTGTCTGCCCAGAGAAGTCAGGATGGAATCATGGTTAGCATCTAATTGGTTTCTGGAAGGTGACATGACCTAAGCTGAGACATAATGGTTAATGAACAGAAACCAAAAAGTAGGATTAGAGCAGATGAGATTAGGGATTTTAGGGTAGAAAAAAGCTAGGAAGTCCATTTTAGGCATGTTCCTGGGGGCACACAACTATGGTAGTTTTGCTTGAGTTTGATAGCTAACCTGAGGTTGGATAAGATTATTGTCTGAGAGAATGGTGTCAGAGTAAAGAAAGGGGCTAGAAAGCTGGATTAGGGCAGCAAGTAGCTCCTGTTCTTGAAAAAAAAAATTCTGTGGGTAAAATGAACTATTTACCTCCATCCACCTGACTCAGACCTATCTATTTATATTTAGCACCGGAGCCTGTGTAACCTCTAAGTCCCTATTGGTCTGAACTCACAGCTCAGGGTCACAGCTGGGAACATTGAAGGCTGCAGTTATTTCAGGACCAATCTTTCTTGAGTGGCAGGGCAGGATACCCTCAGCCTCCCTTTGGAGACTGGGGCAGTCCCTACAGTCACTGTTTACTGCTTGGTGAGGACAAGGTCCCAGGAGGGCCCACAAGATGCCCTTCCTGATGGAAACTAGTAGTGGTGGGTAGAGGGATCCATTAGAGGTCAAGGCCTATCATATTTGTGTGGGAATCCAAGGATTCCCTAACCACGGCTCCAGATGATGAGGTGGTTTGTTATTGAAAAGTGGTCCTCTTTAAATAAACAAATAATAGAATGACTTTAAATAATAAAATTCCAGGGAAATTCCTGAGTACACGTGTTGCTGTGATTCAGTTTAGGTTCAGTTCCCTGCTCCCACCCTGCAAGCTGGGGAAACTTAAAACGTGGTGAAGCAGTGCTACAGGTTTCTATCTTTCTCTCTTCCTCTCTATCTTTCTCTGCCCTCTGTACTATCAAATAAAAATTAAATAATTAAAAATTAGGTATATAAAACCCGCTTAAAGAATTCCTTTGTTGTTATGGGTCTCTCACTCATGTTTTCAAAGTCACATTATAAAGTGGCTTGATGACTTCTTTAATTCTAGACTCTTAAAACCTTATGCTACTTGGCTTCAGTGGTTCTTTCTTCTTCTGAGACAATCACTCAACACCCTACATCAAAGCTGCATATATCCCCTATTTTACCCTCACTCTTGAAACTCTACTGCTTTTGGCTTTAACCTCCCCTAAGGAATTCAGGGATTTATAATATTTTATTTATTTAGTCTTCACTGGGGTTTCACTGTTTGGGACAGACATTTTCAGAAAGAAAGAGACACAGAGAGAAATGAGGAGATACCACAGCATTGAAGCCCCCATCTGTGCTGGGAGTGCTGGGATTGAACATGGAAACCCACAGCACCAGCTGCTTCCAAGGAAACCAGTACCAATTTCTGAAAAGATTCACCTGTGAAGTCAATGTGTGAATAGAATTTTAGGGAAATACAAAGGAAAACAGATTAACTGCCCTAAATCTTAGGTCCTTTGGAAGGTTAGTCTATCACTGTCTTTGGACTTAATCTAATTGCTGACCTTCATGTTTGTTTGTTTGGCAAAGTCCAGTCCCCCTCACAGCTTAAGGAGAACATAAGATAGTTTAGAATTAAGGCTAAATGTGTATTCCTACTCCCCTTACTAAAGTCTAGTTCAGTTTGCTCTGCTGTAGACTGACATCTGGTGGCCATGAAAGATCAAGTAACTGCCCATAGTAAGAACTGTACCAAAGTGAAGACTACACCATTTTGTGTTTAGCTCTTGCCGGTAAAAAACTCCACAAGATTATTTAGTTTCATTTCTGTGACACATAAATTAAAATAACTGTCTGAATTTGACCACATTTACCAGTCTTTAAAAATACTTCAAGTATCTGACCTAGTACTCCCACTTTTAAAATTGTATCTCAAAGAAATACAGTCAGATTTATGCATAAGCATGTTCTTCAAAGTGTTACTTATAATACTACATTTGAAACCAACCCAAACGTACAAAAATAAGGCTGTTAAAATTAGTGTGTTCCTTTATGCTGTGCTTTGATACTTGAGAGGAATGTTTAATAACATGGGGAAATGCTCTGAGTGAATGAGCCCAATAAAAAAACAAGTAAAAACTTCACCATACTGGCCTTGGTTTCCTGTATGTTTCTTCCTCTCAAAGGCATGAACATGCACTGTTTTTGGAAGTAGAAATAAAAACTTCATAAGTATGTTGTGCAAATAATTACCTGAATAGTAGCATATCAGTCTCAACTTTTTAAAAAAATTCTTTATTGGGGGATTAATGGTTTATAGTTGATAGTAAAATGCAATAGTTTGTACATGCATAACAAGTTTTCCACATAACAACTCAATTCTCACTAGGTCCTCCTCTGCCATCATGATCCAGGACCTAAACCCTCCCCCCACCCCAGAATCTTCTACTTTGGTGCAATACACCACACACCACCCAGTCTCAAACCCCCCCCCCCCCGACCAAGGTAATAAGCCCTTAAGGTATCTCTCCTAAAAAAAAAAAGATATCTCTCCTGAAACTTCATCAGGTAAACATGTCCCCATAGAATGTTTGTGTAAAAGGTCTTGAACAATTGTTTCACTGTTCTTAGGATCAATTCCAATCCCGAAATCTTGAGCAAAAAGGTTGCTACTTCAAATTTGCTAATTGATCTTATGACTGAGGGGGAAAAATGCTATTTCTTGCATGACATTGAAGACATATTAATTTGATCTAAAGCTTATATTTTGCTTCCAAAGGTTGTTGATGTGAATGTGGAAGAAGATTCAATTCAACTCTCTGGCAGTACCCAAAGTTCAATTTTTATAATTGGATATAGCCCATTTCTTGCAGGATTTTAAAGACAGCTTTGACACTTTTCTTTATATAGCAAAGGGTATAAATAGACTGATTTGCTTGCTTCATTGATGATTAGTCCTAAAGAGGAGATTGAAGTGTGCTCACAGGCTTTCTTAAGTGGAACTAGAACAACTGTGTGGCTAGCCAATTCTAACTAGGTGTTCCCATCATGGAATCTTACATTTCACATGTATTTGTTTAGTAATTTTGGGCAAAATTTTCACATGTGTGGCTAACAAATAACATGTATCAGTGGCATCAGGTGGCAGGTCCAAAAAGATAAAAATTATATTTATATAGCTTTATACTGATTGAATTAACACTTTTCAGTTCTCCAAATGAGACGGTTGACCTCTTTTTTCATTTAGCCATTCAGTTCACAAAGTTATGGTGTCTGTTATGGGAGTAGCTTATAATATTCATACTTTAGGTACTATGAAATTGATGAGCAGGAATTCAAGTAATCCTCCAGTTCTAGTTGGAAATATATCTCCATATGAACCCTTCAGTGCAGTAATCCTGTTGAATTACTAGCTGGAACATAGCCAATGTGATTTCTAAACATTTTTAAAGAAATGGAAAATCTGACTGGCATGACATTAGCCTGTGTATGTTTAACTTAATGTGCAAAGAAGAATTGATCTAGCCACTCACTTACCTATTTTCTTATCAGAGTATAAAAATGAATATACATAGCAGGGTATGTGTGGTCAAATGAGTATTTAAACAATTAACTTATTATGTATTTAGCTCTCTTGGGCTAGTCATGTTTTAGGAATTCAATAAATACTCACTGGCTACTTTTATGTATTTGGTTCTATTTTTTAAACCTAAGTTAAACATTCCAAAATAGCATTCACTGGGAGATATGATTCAATGCACAGATATTAACTTTAAACCTAGTCTTTTGGGAATATAACACATGGTCAAGTTCTGTTGTCATAAAGACCTCTAAGATGTGGTAGATGGAAGATACCATTACAAGCAGTAAAGCAGTCAAGTACAGAAGAATTTGTTTTTCAAAGTTAGACCTTTCAGGGCTGGGCGGTGGCCCACCTGGTTAAGCTCATATATTAATTACCATGTGCAAGGTACAAGTTCAAGCCCACATTCCCCACCTGATGGACGGCGCTTCACAAATGGTGAAGCAGGTCTACAGATGCCTAACTTTCTCTCTCCCTCTCCATCTCCCTTCCCCTCTCAACTTCTCTCTGTCCTATCAAGTATGTACCTATATAAGAAAGGGGGTGGGGGGGAAATAGGAAAAATGGCCACTGGGAACGGTGGATTCATAGTACTGTCATGGAGCCCCCATGACAACCTTGGTAATAGTAGAATCAAAAACAAAGTTAGACCTTTCCATACGTCTTATGTATTCTGATTTCAAATAAAAACCTAACCTTTAATAATGTGCTCCCACTGGCCCTTTTGCTTAATATACTTAGCTGCTTTCTGAGGTTTATAATTCATCAAAGCTGTGGGGTAAATTTTTCCTTTTCTTTTAAATCAAGGAAACTATGTAGGGAAAAAATGAGGTTTTACTTACAGGTACTGATATTAAATTATTAGCCTAAATTTTTAGATATTAATAGTCCATGATTTAAGAAAACAGACTGCCTTTAAATGGGTCTGTTCTTAGGTTTATAAATCAAGAAGTACTGTCAGAAAATTAAAAGAAGAGAGACACTCAAAGATGTGCTAACATAACAAATTCCACCTCATTGAGTCATTACTATAGTTTGCTTTTCTCATTGCACAATTATTCATGTATGTTAATGCCACCTAAAATAGTTTCTTATCCCAGTTACTCCATGTAACTACTCACAGGAGTTTTCTATGATGAAGCAAAAGCTCCATGTCACAGCTGTCCAATATGGTACCTACTTGTCACATATGATTGTGGAAGCCTTACAATGTGTCAGTAGTGACTAAGGAACTGAATCTTAGCTTTTATTTTATTTTCTTAAATTTCAACTTAAAAGGTCATTTGCGGCTAGTTTTATACTATCTGATAACACAGCTCTAGTCTAGCAACATATTTCATTATTGTAATACTTAGCATGTACTGTGATTTTCCTTTTTCTTTATTTGTTACCTTGTCTGTTTTCTTTGGAAGGCTATATATAAACTTCCTGAAAGCCCTGATCTTTTTTCTGTTTTTTTTTTTTAATCTAAAACAGAGTTTGGTGTGTAGTAGGTACTCAGTTCATTAGACTTTATTCTTATTCATGTTCTATAGATGGACCAAAAATAAAGCAACACTTTGAATACTGGATTACTTAACTGAAATTCAGAATCCATTCCCTCCTTTAATTGACCTTAACTATTTTCACAACTTCACTTCAAATTTCAGATTGTTAAGCCGTAAGGATGAAAACTTGTTTAACACAAAAAGTAGAACAGTCCCTAGATAACTCCAAAAGCAAAGTAATGCCTGAAGATCTTCAGTTGATGATATTCAGACCAAGAATCTTTCAATTATTTGTCTTAAGGCACTGGCCTAGGAGTTTTAATGCACATATATTACTATATTACAAAAGTAAAGCTGCCAAAATACTGGGAAACCTCAGTTATAATCTTAGCTTTGAAATACTTGTGCAAAGAAAGATTTTCACAGGATGTTGTAATAGAAACAAAGTAGAGGAGCAGACTTCAGGCTGAGCCTAATATGTGCCATGATGTGATAACATTCTAATGCCAAGAAATATAGACTTGTTAGGAAATACTATTTTCAGGGGGGAAGAAATCACAAAATATAAAGTGAATGATGATTTAACTTGACATGTTATCTTTTTTGTTAAGAAAAATATTATCTCTTAATATATTTAATGTCAGCTAAATATGTCTCATATAAATATAAGAGGTATAACTGCTGTTTTTTGTTGTTGTTATGAAGAATGTAGAAATGCATATGAACTAATTTGACTTATTTCTTGAGGTTTCAAATAACAAGTATTTGTGAACATTTGCACCATCCTTTTATCCTATACAGTTTTTTAAATTTATTTTTTATTTTTATAGTGACAGAGTAAGACTAAGAGGGAAGGAAGGGTAGAAAGAAAAAAAGAAAGAAAGAGACATCTGTAGCACTTTACCGTTTGGGAAGCTTCCTGCCTGCGGGTGGGAACTGAATGCTTGAATCCAGGTCTTTGCACATGGTGATGTGTGCACTGTACTGGGTGTACCACCATCCAGCCCTGTACCTTCCTTTATTTATTTATTTATTTATTTATTTATTTATTTTGCCATCCTTTTAGAATTTATCATACATTATATCTTACAAGCTTCATTTGGTCTTTTGTTGATACACTAAGGGCTTTAAAGTTTTCAAAGTTCAATACATTTAGAATTTGACTTCAGTAATTTAACTTTGGTAATATAACAAGCTACAAATTATTGTTGTGCCTAGCATTCTTTAAGTGGGGAGCATGACTCAGCAAACCAAAATGACTCCTTTGGGACCAAGGATTAGCAGAAACTGACTTGTAAGTACTGTTTAGAGGGCCAGGCCTTAGCAATGTTTCCTAGTGGGGACCTAGAATACAGCAGAAGGTAGCATGTGCACACCTGTGTAAGAGATGTATCCTAGTCTCCCTTATATAGCAGTAGGCTTGGATCCTTGGGTGGAATGTATTGTGCTATCCTCAGGAATGTCTTCACAGCTAAAATTCTTAACATTTGTGATAAGACAAACAAGAAAAAACAAATTTGATAAGGCTAAAGGAAAAGGCCAGCCCTCAGATTTGAAGAAGATCAAATGTATGAAGCAATGCAATCTAACAAGAGAAAATTTAGAGATAGTTGAAGCTAGTCTGCTAAGTGCATTTATGGGCTGTACTGTTTTGATCTTCTTGAAATAAAGACATAGGACATGATAATATTGGAGTTTGAACCTATGGCAGAATTCAGTTTATCCCTTATCTTCTCAATATAAGATTCAAGTCATTTTCTCTTCTTCTTACTACTGAAGGAAGCCATTTATATCATCATTCTTTTGTATATAATGCTAATAATACTAGTGTCTGCAGCCCAAATAGTAGTATAGTTGCCAGAGAGTTGGACCTCCAATTATGAGGTCCCAGATTTGATCCTTGACATCACATGTGCAAGAATGATACTCTGTTTCTCTCCCCTCCTCTTCTATCACCGATAATTGAAAAAAAAAACTTTTTAATATATATTTAAATTTTTATAAGTGATCTAATATTGATTTACAAAATTATAAGATTATAAGGGCATAATTCCAGGCCTTTCCCACCATCAGAGTTCTGCATCCCCATTCCCTCCCTTGGAAACTGCACTAGTTCTCCCAAGAAGATCACCGATATGGGTTGACTATTATTCCTATGACTACCTATCTATATTTATATATATTTGTTCCCTCCTCTTTTTTTTCCTATGGTCCTGCATTCTCTTCCTTTCTAAGTCATGCCAAGTATTTCTGAGTATACCACCCCACCCATTTTTTTCTCTCTTCTCTCTCTGAGTCCTAATAGAATTGGAGTTTAGAACCTTCTGGTCATCTTCCCCTAACATTTACCCCTTCATAGGTATGGACCAACATTCGTTATGAATGGTTGCAGAATGTGGGAGCTCTGGCTTCTGTAATTGCTTCTCCGATGGACACGGGTTTTGACAGGTATATCCATACTCCCAGCCTGTTTCTATCTTTTCCTAGTGGGGTAGGGCTCTGGAGAGGTAATGTTCTAGAACATACTGGTGAGGTCATCTGCCCAGGGAGTTCGGGATGAAATTGTAATAACATCTGCAACTGGTGGCTGAAAGGTAGTAAGATATAAAGCATGACAAAATGTTTAATGAACAGAAACTATAAAGTAGAAATAAAGCAGCTGGGAATAAGGATCCTAGGGTGGATAGAAACTAGGAAGCCTATTTTAAATATGTTCCTAGAGCACCATGACTGTGGCAATTTTTGCTGTAGCTTGATAGCTAATTTGTAGGTGCACTAAAAAAATTATCTTGGAAAATGGTGTCAGGGTTGAAATTAGGACTAGAAAGTTGTATCAGGGCAGAGAGTAACTCCCATATAAGTACAATTAACTATTTACCGTGTCCATCTGACTCCAGGCCCATACCTATTTATATTTAGGACTGGAGCCTGTACAGCCTCTGAGTCCATGTCAGTCTGTGAACTGAACAAATTAAAAAAAAAATTACTATTACTATCTATCTCCTAGGATGACTATGAGAAATGAATGATTATGAAGACATCTACACCAGCAACCTATAATGGATCGATGCTCCATAAATTGAACTCAAAAATCACAATTGAAAAAAAATTTACTTATTACCATAGCATTGTTCAGCTGTGACTTGTGGTGGTGTGGGAGACTGAACCTAAGACTTTGAACCTCAGGCATCAGTCTCTTTGCATAATCATTATACTATCTCACTGCCCACAATTTTATTGTTAAGACAAGGGAATCCTTAAAAAATGAGGATTGTAGTCATGAACAGAGGTATCAGTAGATGAATAGAAATAGGGGAAGGCTACCAGGGAAAGAGAGAAATAGGCTGGGAGCATGGGGGTATCAATCTGCCAATGCCTATGTCCAGCACAGAAGGAATTATAGAAGCCAGAACTTCCACATTCTGCACCCCATAGAGAATTTTGATCCATCCTTCCAGAGAGGTAAATGTTAGGAAAGATGAGCAGAGGGTTCTGAACTACAATGACATCAGGACCCAGAGATAGAAGGGGGGGAGGAGGTTTGGGGAGGAGGATACTCAGAAGTAGTAGGTATAACTTAGAAAGGAAGAGAAGGCAGGACCATAGGGGGAAAAAGGGAGAAATATATATATTTAATAGAAATACTAGTCAACCCATATCTATGATCTTAGGAGAACTAGTGCAGTTTCCAATGGAGGGAATGGGGACACAAAACTCTGGTGGTGAGAAAGGCATGAAATTATATCCCTGTTATCTTATAATTTTATAAATCAATATTAAATCTCTAATAAAAAAAACAAAAATATAGGGGAAGGTAGCATAATATAGTAATTACATATGTTGTTTGATATCAGATAAGCCTCACAGAAGTTATTCACCCTTTCTCTCTCCCTGTTTTCTTTTTATTTCTTTCTTTTCTTTTTTGCCTCCAGAGTTATTGCTGGGACTTGGTGCCTGCACCATGAATCCACTGCTTCTGGAGGCCATTTTTTCCCATTTTTGTTGCCCTTGTTGTTGTTGTTATTGTTACTGCTGTTGTTGGATAGGACAGAGAGATGGAGAGAGGAGGGGAAGACAGAGAGGGGGAGAGAAAGATAGATACCCACCCACCTGCTTCACCACCTATGAAGCGACCCTCTTGCAGATGGGGAGCCAGGGGATCGAACTGGGATCTTTACGCTCGTCCTTGTGCTTTGTGCTATGTGCACTTAACCGGCTGCACTACCACCTGGCCCTTGCCCTCTCTCTTAAGGATAATTATCTCATTCTTTTGTTGTGAAGCTAAATAATGAATGTAAAGTTTACATAGTGCTTTGTTACCTGTTACAAAGTTACAGCTTCATAACAGATAGTCTAGGTCTTGTTATATTGGCTATGAGTCATAGGACAGATGGGCTGAAATACAAAGAAACAGATCCATACTCACAGTTTTGGCAAAGGTCAGTATATGTGTTGATTCATCTCTTGGAAAACCTGATTTTCAAAGTCCTTTATGCCAATATGCCAGTGCTACCCAAATGTATAAGAGAACTTTGACTGCTACAGGTACAACACCCTCTCATTATTGGACTTGCTTTTCTTACTGCCCCACCTTAACACAGTCAATTGTCATTTGTACTGAATAAAAACAACAACAATACCATATTATCAAGGTCATCTCAGTGAGACTTTCCCAAATTGCTAACATTTTAGTTCAAGTTTTACAACAAAGGCTGATTTTTACTAAGGGGGGTGGGGTGTGCTGGCGGACACATACAGTCTCTTCTCTTTGACAAGTGCCATTTTTCACTTCCATTTATTTTTAGGGAGTTTGTGACTTTAAAAGACAGAATTAGTTGGAAGGGAATCATGTGGAAATGTGATAAGTGGCTTGCTGGAGACAAAATTATTTATGGTAAATCAGGGAGAAAGAGATGTTCTGTCAAGCATAAAAACTTTTCTATCTATGGAAGAGATACACAGAACCCAACTGGTGAGTTCCCAGGGACATAAACAGTTTTAAAGAGTGTGTCATCATTATACCAAATTCCATAAAAAATTTCTTGGTATTTTCAAATACTCAGCTTTCATATCTTTTCTCTTCCTTGTTTCTTTTGTATAAGCTTCAGTTAGGCAGTATGTGGGCTTGATTTACATTGGGTTCAGTTAACATAAATATTTTTATATAGATACAACAAAAAGAAAATTAAAAACAAAGAAAAAAGGAAAAATTTGTTCTTGTGATTGAAACACTCTCAGGATTTGCTCTCAGCTTTCCTATATATTATGCAGCAATGTTAGCTATAGCCATCATTTTGTATATCTCATCCTTAGTATTTAATTAACTAATAAGTGAATGTGCTTTTTTTGAAAATTGTATATATTTATTATTTATTGGATAGAGAAAGAAAGAAATCAAGAAGGAAGGGGAGGAGAGGAAGAGAGAAAGATAGATACCTGTAACACTGCTTCACAGCTCATAAAGCTTCCCCCTGCTGGTAGGGACTAGAGACTTGAACCTGGGATGCTTGCACATGGTAGCATATGCTCTCAACCAGGTGAGCCACCACCTGGCCCCCCATCAGTGTGTCTTTTGATTCCCTTTATTATCTACTCACTTAAATATTCAGTATTACGAGTGTCATGACTTTGCTAGTGATAAATTATTTATTTCTCTATTTTATTTTGTCTTTATTTATTGGATAGAGACAAAGAGAAATCAAAAGGGAATAGGAAGATAGAAATGGAGAGAGGAAAAACACCTGTAGCACTGCTTCACCACTTGTGAAGCTCTCCCCCTACAGGTAGGAAACGTTGGTCCTTGCACATGTGTACATTGCCTGGCTTATTTTATTTTTTAAATTTATTTTCCAGAGTACTGTTTAGCACTGGTTTGAGGTGGTGGTGGCCTTTGAACTGGGAGCCCAGAGCTTCAGGCATGAAAGTCATTTGCATAACCATTATGTAATCTCCCCAGCCCTACTATTTGTTCACACACATATTGTTAAAGTATATTCTCTTTTTAGAACAATTAAACAGTGCAAATTAAAGTCCTTTTTGTGGTTTTGTTATATATTTACTTGTTCACATTGAACTGTTTCCCTTACTTTGTAGTCTTTTATTCTTTTATTAGGGTGAGCCAAAAGGAGTGCTTTGGATTAATTAGGATAAGATTGGAGAAGTATTTAAGTCCTGATGTCCAAAACTTGCATACTGGACTCAGGAGACAATTTATCTGGAGTACATACTTTACCATGCATGAGGCTCTGGGTTCAAGAACCAGTACCACACAGATAGCACCATGGAGAGCTCTATGGGTGGTAGACTGGTGCTGTGTTGTCTTCCCTCTAATTCTCTCTCTCTCTCTCTCTCTCTCTCTCTCTCAGTCTCTCTCTCTCTGAAAGTGGAAGAGAAAACTGGCTCAAGAAGGCCACTGGGCAATGGAATTTTTCATGTTAAGAGACATCGTTTGTCTCATATATCATTTAAAAAAGAAGATGGAGAAAGAAGAAGAGGAGAAGCGGGAGAAGGAGAAGGAGAGGGAGAAGAAGGATAAGAGTAGCTGGTTTAATATCAGTAGTTACTTTGCATAGTGCCTTGCTTTGCCATGAACATGACCATAGTTTAAGCCTGGCTCCTACTGCATTGAAGGAAGCCTCAGTGCTATGGCTTCTTCTCCTTCATCACAAGGTCTCTTTGTCTTTCTGTTTATCCAAAAAAGTGAGCCCAGGGCAGTGATGACCTGGCAACAGCAATAACAGCAAAACAAATAAGCAAACATACAAAGCAAGAAAAATACAAGAGAGTTTACATGCTTCTTTTAGTATCATTAGAATATTTATGGGATTTTTTTTAGACATTTTAACAGCCTTTTTCTGTATCTTTTATTTAAAAAATAAAAGAGTAATGTGATTAGAAGAGAAACCAAAGTATGTTATATATCTTTTAAGTAAAAGAAACTCTTTTAATTCTACTTTCTGATAGTAAACAGACTTCAGCAGTCAAAAGCAATTCATCAAAGTGTTCTGTTTCCATAATGGTCTCACTGCAGTGTCTCCATCTCCTGGTGTGGGTTCTTGATGGAATGGTGTGAATATTCACATAAGACAAGGAGTGAATTACCCGCTGGGGAAGGTGGGAGCATGCCAAAGAACACAAGGAGTTATCATGCACAAGGTTTTACATGCCCTACTGGCTGTTTTCCACATTTGGAAATTCATGGACATTCCATGGGTAGCACATCATTCTTGTGAGCTATGTGGACACCCACCCTGCTTTAATTTATAGTGGCATGCCAGAACTGTAAATTATAAGCTTTATAAACCAGCCTTAGTAATAACAAAGTGAATTGGGTCATGTAATATGTACTATTAACATATTAGTTCTCTATGCCCCCTGATAGTGGGGGGGGGGGGTGGGAAAGACCTACAGAGAAGTTTGCAGATTCTACCTGGAATCTTCAACAGTAAATGAGTATAGGTGAACTCTAACAAAAGTTCTACTTGACTCAGAGCAAATGCTCAAAAAATGATCACTATTGTCATTGTCCATGGTACTTCAATCCTTTCTGGAGGTGTTGAGACTGCTGTAGCCCCTATGCCTGAGACATCTGACAAGAGCACTTCTCAAATGGGGCCACTCCCTGTCCACAGCTGTCATTTTCTTTACTTTCAGGTTTGCCAAGTATTTCCCATTCATTCTTAGAATTGGGACCAATTATGTGATTAGGTTCAGCTTAGCTGGCATGTTTGAGCATTTAAACTTCAGCAGTTTTGGGTTTTTTGCCTGTTTGAAAAGAATAAATCTGTGACCAATACCTTGGTATAGATGAAAAAGTACTGCATTAAGAACTGAAAGATCCGGGGTCAGCAGTAGTGCAGCAGATTAAGCGCACATGGCTCTAAGTGCAAGGACCTGCATAAGGATCCTGGTTGGAGCCCCTGGCTCCCCATCTGCAGGGGAGTCACTTCACAAGCAGTGAAACAGGTCTGCAGATGTCTTTCTCTCCCCCTCTCTGTCTTCCCCTCCTCTCTTGATTTCTCTCTGTCCTATCCAACAGCAACAACATCAATGACAACAATAATAATAACCACAACAGTTTTAAAAAAAAAAGGGCAACAAAGAGGGAAGAAAAAAGAAAAAGAATTGAAAGATCCTGCCTTTTGTTTCAGTTTTACTGGTAGAGCTGAAGGACCACCAACATATGGCTTCATGGCCTGGGACCATCTCCTTATGAGTAATTCGGAAACATAGAATTGGATGACTTCTATCATCTTAACCATAGCTGAAGGCATTAGATATGAGTTAAAAGGAAACCACGTTTAAGCATGAGTGGTACACTTTAAAGGTTTGCTGTGTGAAGTCCTACACTAGGTGTGTCAGGTGCAATCTAAAGAGTCCATTTTAATTGCTACCTGTTTTTGCAGTCAAATGCTCTGTCCCGGGCCTATACTCCCACTATCAGTTTTTTTTTTAATTCCCTTTTATTGCCCTTGTTGTTTTATTGTTGTCGTTATTATTGTTGTCGTTATTGATGTTGCTGTTGTTGGATAGCACAGAGAGAAATGGAGGGGAGGAAGACAGAGAAGGGGAGAGAAAGACACCTGTAGTCCTGCTTCACCACCTGTGAAGCGACTTCCTTGCAAGTGGGAAGCTGGGGCCTTGAACCGGAATCCTTACGCCAGTCCTTGCGCTTTGTACCACCTGTGCTTAACCTGCTATGCTACCGCCCGACTCCCCCCCCCCTTTTTTTTTAACCGTTGTTGTGGTTATTATTGTTGTTGTCATTGATGTCATTGTTGTTGGATAGGACAGAAAGAAATCGAGAGAGGAGAGGAAGACAGAGAGGGAGAGAGAAAAATAGACACCTGCAGACCTGCTTCACCTCTTGTGAAGCGACTCCCCTGCAGGTGGGGAGCCAGGGGCTCCAAATGGGATCCTTAACCGGTCCTTGAGTTTTGCGCAATGTGAGCTATGTTTCTACCACCCAAATACCGACCACTATCAGTTTTTGTATGATCTGTGAATTAGGTTTTCTTTTTTACAATTTGAAATAATTGCACTGTAATTTGTTATGTATGTATCTACCATATGTCCTATGTCTTGTTGTTGTTGCAAAGTTGAAGTATTTATTATCTAGCTCTTTACAGTAAAAGCTTGTCAACTTGTGTATATATTCACATTCTATTGGGTTGTTGGAAAAGTCATGATGCATTTTTGCATAGGAAAATAAAGAAGGTGGACGGGTGGTGGCACACCTGATAGAGTACGCATTACAGTGCACAAAGACCCAGGTTCAAACCCCTGGTCTCCACCTGCAGCGGGAAAGCTTCACAAGTGGTGAAGCAGGGCTGCAAGTGTCTCTCTGTTGCTCTCTCTATATATCTATCTATCTCCCCCTCCCTCTCAATTTCTGACTATCTCTAGTAAATAAAGATAAAAAAATGAAAATATAGAAGAAAGACATCATTATTTTTTCTGACAACCAGTTACTAAAGAAAGATCTGTTTTTCCTTTCTATTCAGAATGCATAATTATCTTACATTTTCCCATAGTAAATTCAATTTATGCCCTTGGTTTTCTAAAAATTTTGTTTATTTTAATGAGAAAGATACAGAGAGAGTCCTCAGAGTATTGCTCAGCTCTGGCTTATAGTGGTGCAGGGAATTGAATCTGGAACCTCAGAGTCTCAGACAAGAGAGTCTTTTACAAAGCCATTATGCTATCTCCCCAGCCCCTTTGATTTTTTTATTAGTGCTTTAAAATGCATTATTTTATCAGACTAACAGTCATATCTGCAAATATTAATAAAAATGTTTCATACAACTTCTGCTTAATTCTTTAGATTGGCAATGTTCTCAGCCTTTTTTCTTCATTTTAGCCATCCAAAGAGAATGTATCATTTCTTTATTCATGAACTTTATACTGTAGTTCTCTCTATCTGGGACAAGTTCATATAAGTCCTGGAGAGATCCAGATATCTTGCCCATTGCTATATTAAAATCTTCTCTATTCCCCACACCTGGCTCTGGTCTTGCATTTGGGGATGATTTCTGAAACATTTTATAAAAATCATGATGCATTTTTGCATAGAAAAACAAAAGAAGGGGGCCGGTAGAGGGATGGAAAGGTGACTCAGTGAAGAGACAAGGGCCTGTGTGAGGCCCTGGGTTTGATATCTGACATCACATAAAATGGTGGAGTGGTGCTCTGGTCTTTGTTTTGCAATTCCATCAGGAGCATCATTATAAGCCCTCTTGTGGGCCTCTAGAGAGGACCCTACCCTCACTGTAGAGCAGCAATGATAGGAACTGCCCCACTCTCCAAAGGAAGGATGGGTCATCCTACTCTGTCACTTGAAAAAGACGGTTCCTGAAATGAGTGCATCCTAGAATATTCACAGCTGTGACCATAGACTGAGTTCAGATTGACAGGGACTCAAGGCTTCTGTGCTAAATGTGACTATACATGGGTCTTGGGCCAGATTGATGAGGCAAACAGTTAATTGTATTCATATAATTTCTTCAAGTTTAGAAGCTACTCTCTCCCCTTATCCAGCATTCTAGTCCTATTCTCAACTCTGACACTATCTTCCCAGACAATATTTTTAGGTCATCTGCATGTTATCCACCAAACTCAATCAAAATATAATAAGTCATGGTGCCCTAGGAACATACCTAAAATAGACTTCCTATCTTCTATCTACCCTATGATCCCTATTCTCATCTGCTCTATTCTTATTTTTTGGTCCTTGTTTATTAAACATTTTGCCCTGCTTTATATCTTAACATCTTTCCACCACCAAGTTGCAGTTGCTACTATGATCTCATCCAGGACTCCATGGGCAGATGACCTCACCAATATGTCCTGGAACCTCACCTCTCCAGACCCCTACCCCACTATGGAAAGATAAACAGGCTGAGGGTATGGATTGATCTGCCAATGCCTATGTCCAGTGGAGAAGCAATTACAGAAGCCAGAACTCCTACCTTCTGCGTGCCATAAAGAATTTTGGCCCATACCCCTAGAGGGTCAGAAATGTTAGAGGAAGATAACCAGGAGGTTCTAAAATTTAATTCAGTCAAGATCTGGAGAAAGAGGAGGAAGGGGAAATGGACATTTGGAAGGATCAATAGGCATAGGTGTGACTGTCAACCCATATCTGTGATCTTGAGAGAACTAGTGCAGTTTCCATTGCAAGGAATAGGGACAAAGAACTCTGGGGGTGGGAAAGGTGTGGAGTTATACTCTTGTTATCTTATACTTTTGTAAATCAATAGTAAACTACTAATTAAAAAAAGAGAATAATCAGTTCTTTCATGGGATTTTTCCCTGCTAGAAATAGTATTTCTCCCTCCTTCTACTTCTTCTTCGTCTTCGTCTTCTTCTTCCTCTTCACTTTGGATTTTTGTTATCACTGGGACTTCATTGCTCTCAGACAAATTCTTTCGGATAGAAAGAGAGACAGAGGTAGAGCAAGAAAGGGAAAGTGACAGTGACCAAAACTTCCCTTAGGGGACTGTGCTCAAGCCTGGCAAAGCAGACACCTTTCTAGGTGGTCTTGTCAGGCCTCCTCTTTCTTTTCTGCCACACTGAGTTGCTATGAATTGCCTCCAAAGGTGTGCTTACATAGGTGAAACCTAAGTTTTTCTCAGAATGTGAACCTTGAAACATTGGAAAGTGAAATTATTTAGAAACGGGGCTATTTATTGCCGATAACTAGTTAAAGGATATCAAGAACAAATCATTCTGGATTTAGTGTAGATCCTAACTAGTGGTTGGATCCAGTGACTAATATTCATATGATACGGCTTCCCTTTCAAGAACGTAGAGAAAAGCATGTGAAGAAGGAGGCAGACATAGGAGAAACTTTGCCACAAACTCGGGGACTACAGAGGACACTGGAAGCTGAAAGATGTCCTGAGGACTTGCAGAAGTGATACTGTCACCTTGATTTCAGACGTCTAGTTATTTGAACTGTAAAACAATAGATCTCTATTGTTTTAAACCAGACATTTTGTAGTAATTTTAGGATGGCCATGGTAAAAAAAAAAAATTATATTTTTCTAGTTTCTGGTTGAGGATAACAAAAGTGTCTTTTGCTCAATTGAGTCCCTCCCTGTATTAGATCACAAACTTGTCAAGCTCCTTCCTTCCAACTGCATGTATATCCTCAAGGGTGTAGCCTAGGATGGTATCTGGATCTGCCCATTCTCCTAGCATAGATGGTATCCAATAATATAAACATATGTCTGCATACGTGAATGCATGAATAACTGAGTGAATGAGTATAAATATCTAACATTGTGGAAAGAACAGAGATGGAGGAATAAGAATGAGATTTTACCAGAAGCTGGGAGAGAGATGAAAAACAAAACGGAAGCAGAAAGTAGATATCCAGAGGCAATCAAGTCCTCACTAAAGGAGGAATAAAAGCCACATGCAAGTCACAAAGCTCTCCATACCTGGGTAATTGTCCCAGCCAGTGTTTCCTCACCAGGCCCAGATTTCCAGAAGTTCTATGTGGGTCAAATAAGATGACACATGTAAAATGCTTAGATAATGCCAAGCAACTGGTAAGTTTCCAGAAATTGTTAGCCAGTGATTACTGTCATTATTCCAGCTCTTTCTTTCAAGCATTGCTGCTCTTTTCCACAGAACACTCTGCTATCACCCTGAACATGACATTTGAAAAACCCAAAGATATCCTTTTCCCCATCTGACCTCCCTCTTTTCAGAGTGCATTATTTCCAGTCAGCCTTACTTAAGGCCATAAAGCCTGCTTTACTTCCTGCTTGTATGAATGCATTAGCAAATGACATATGAAATCTCTACTTACCCTTTTCTTTTAGTTCCTGCTACTAGTATTTTAATTTAAATTAGAATGCTGCACTCACAATGACTGTCTATACTCCTTAATTAAGTTTAAAACCATGTGTGTGTTCATATATAAAGATACAAGTCTTATATGTACTGTATAATGAACAGGGCTATTTTATATATAACATGATCTGTTAAATTTTTTTAGCATTCACTTTAGCATTTGACTTTTCTTTTGTCCTAAGGCAAAGACTGTTTTGATTGAAAACTAATGTGTCATCTTATATGAGTATATGAGAACTGACTTAATGTTTCTCTAGTCTCCTACCAGGCAAGTAGCTGTGCTGAGAATATTCTAGGGAGTAACTCAGTTTAAGAATTTCCCCAATCACACCAACAAATCCTGCTAGTTCAACCCTCACATATGCTAAAATGGGATTCCTTTCACAATCTCCACAGCTATGTTCTGAGCCTAATTATCACCATTTCTTGCCTGGACTATTTAAAACATGTAATGATAACCCTCTTCACTCTTGTCTCTTTTAATTATCTTCTTCATATAATATCCAGAAGGAATTTTAAAAGCATAATGCCGAGAATGCTCTTTGTACTATTTAAAAGACATTTCAGCCTTGAATTTCCTCAGATGGCCTACAAGGCCCTTGTCTTTTTCTCTGAACTTTTGCCCAGGTGTTCTTCCTGTTATGTATTCTGTTCAAAGCATTCTTTCTTTCCACCACACATATATATTTTTTTCCTTCTAATTTTCTTTTGATAGGACAGAGAGATACTGAGAGGGTGGAAAAGATAGAAAGGGAGAGAGAGAGAGAGAGAGAGAGAGAGAGAGAGAGAGAGAGACCTGTAGCCCTTTACCACTTGTGAAGCTTTGCCTCTTGCAGGTGGATAGCAAGGGAGGGGGGCTTGAACTCAAGTCCTTGCACATGGTAATATGTGTAGTCAACCAGATGCACTACTGCCTGAGCCTGTAATATATATATATATTTTTTTAATGAAAGAAAGATACAGAGAGGAAGATATATATCATATATATGGAGAGAGAGAGAGAGATCAGAGCACTGCTCAGCCTCAATTCTGATTTGTGGTGGTGCTGGGGATTGAAACTGGGACCTCAGAGTCTCAAGTTTAAAAGCTTTTTTGCATAATCGTAATGCTATCTCCCAAGCCCACTGACCCCATATTTTTATTCAGATATTTATTTTTCTACAAATACTTAAACTTGGCTCTCGGGTATTATTATGCTTCCATTATAATAACTCTGTGTAATTCCCCCTACCTGCCCAAACTTAATGCCTTAAAACAAACTTTTTTTGTTGCTGATGGCTTAGTGGACTGGTTAGGCAACTCCTCCTTAGGCTGCTGGTCTGGTTTAGGGTCTGTTGCTCTGGAAGTAGCAGTCATCCAGAACAAGTTCTGCTGAAGGCAGGTGGCAGGAACACTAGAGAACAAGTCAAACCACACAACAGCATTCACAGCTTCTGGATAGATGTGATTTTTATTAATCCACTCACATCACATTGGGTCAAAAGGCAAAATGCACACCCAAACCCAAGGTTGTTTATGGGAGTAAACTCTGCCCAGAGGGAAGCTGTAGAGAGGTGGAGAGAGGATCAAAACAAACAGTACTCTCTACCTGGTTGCCCTTGGGGATTTAACTGCTGCTGTTTCTTCTTGTACCTGGCTGCTTTTCATCAGTCTTACTTCCACACTACTCCAGGAATCTGAGTCAAAATGGCTGCTTAGCAGAGACCTCCTTTCAGATAAAGTCCCAGAAACCTTGTCATTCTCTAGTGCTTATCGGGTTTTATTTATCTTATTTTTTCTGAGAGCTCACTGCTGCAATAATATACTGCATTTATACTTCTACTTTTCTTTGTCTTTTGTGCCCCTGCTATTCTCTTGGTGGGCTTTGTCAGTTTCCATCACTGAATCCCCTGCATCTGAAACAGTGTGGATCCTGGAGTCAGTGCTTAATAATACCGAACAGATTAAGCAAATCAAACAGAAGTAAGGATTATGTTCTTCTTTTGAAGGAAGATTACTTAACTGGATAATTTTCCACTAGAATTTATCACACGAGAAGAGTTCCATGAGTTAATGTTTTGTCTGTGCAAATTTGTTTTCCACTTTTGCAGGAAGGTTGTTTTAATGCATTTAAAATTCTTACACAAACTCAAATGTGTTTTTTTGTTTAAAATTCTCAATGTCCTGGGTCTGTCTCAAGATAGTTCACCTTGGGCGGGGTAGATAGCATAATGTTTATGCAAAGAGACTCTCATGCCTGAGGCTCTAAAGTCCCAGGTTCATTCCCCTGCACCACCATAAACCCTTAAGCCAGAGCTGATCAGTGCTCTTGTTAAAAAAAAGAAAGAGTAGGGCAGTAGCACAGCCGGTTAAGCGCATGTGGTGCAAAGTGCAAGGACCAGTTAGAATCCCAGTTCAAGTCCCCGGCTCTCCACCTCCAGGGAAGTCACTTCACAGGAGGTGAAGCAGGTCTGTAGGTGTCTCTCTTCCTCTCTATTTCCCCCATATCTCTCTCAATTTCTCTCTGTCTCTACCCAATAACAAATAAATGTTTTTTAAGAAGAATAACTGTTAAAAAAAATTCACCTTTATAGCACACTTGCTTTGCTATGCATGAGGCACTGGTTTGGTCTCAACCCCCACTGCACTGGAGCAAACATTGGTGCTATGGTGTCTTTCTTTTATTCCTCTGTCTATTTATGTCTCTTTCTGTCTGAAAGAGTCAGCCCAGAGTGGTGAAGCCCTAACAATGACAAAAAAAAAAAAAGTTATTACTCTTTCCCCAAGATAACTATAGGTAGTTATTTGCTTCAGTTTAAGAAGTGATCAACTTTGCAATAAAAGTAAGACCTTATATATTTACTATTGAATAAAATTAAAATTTAAGTAAGTATCCCATATTTTTGTTAAACTTGATAACTCTGTCTTGAATACCAAAGCAGGAATTCCTTTAAGAATTTAAAGAAGAAAAAGAAAGGGGGGTTGGGTGGTGGCACATTTGGTTGAGTACACAGATTATAGTGTGCAAAGACCTAGCTTCACACCCCTGGTCTCCGTCTGCATGGGGGAAGCTTCATGAGCAGTGAAACAGTGCTGTAGGTGTCTGCTTCTCTCTCTTTACCTTCCACTTCCCTCTAAATTGTTCTATGCCTCTATCCAAAGTAAATGAATTAAAAAAAAAAAGAATTAAAAAAAATAAAGTTGGTCCAAGGAGATGGCACAGTGGTTATGCAAAAACCTGTCATGCCAAATTCTCTGAGGTCCCAGGTTCAACCTCCAGCACCACTTTAAGCTAGAGCTGAGCAATGCTCTGGTTGAAATAAAAATAAAATTAAATTTAAAAAAGCAAAACAAACTGGTAAAGAAACTACTCACACAAATTTATCACAAAATTTCATTGCAAATGGCTCAATGATTATTTAACTTCTGAATTATCCTTACTGGCCTTAATATTTGTCTTATAGAATGGCATGCATGGAAAAAGTCTACTAGCATCCATCTGAGTAACACACTGTAGCAATGTCATAGTCAGCATAGTTTTCTACATTGCACAATCAACTGAGATTTAGTAATGCTTCCCAAGAAGTTCATGGTGTACCCAGGATCAAAGTAAAAACATCCATGTGCCATCATGCAATGTTCTTTATACCAAATGCTTCCAGAACATTGTGAGTGCAGTAGTCATATACATTTTACCCCTTTGACATATGACAGAAAGTCCAAGGAGTCAGACTGGGCCTGGAAATTTGATCTCCAACACTCACATTGCTTCTTGGGCTGGGGGAAAAAATACTTTTTTTTCAAAGTATACAGCAAGTGTGTACTTGGATAAACCATTTATTTATTTACCTACTTATTTTTCTATGAGTCTTATCTCTGGGGTTGAGTTCCTGCATACTCCTCTACTACAAGAAACCTTTTCTTTCTTTCCTTTTGTGAGAGCAGATGAGAGATAGTGAGGGAAAAAGAGACAGAAAGAGGAGAGACACCACATCACCACTACACCAAACATGAAGTGTCCTCCTGCAGGCATTTCAGTGTGGTAAGCAGGAGCTTGAATCCAGGTACTTGTACATATGCACTTCACCAATTGAGCCACCTGCCATTTCCCCACCCTCTCCTCCTGCCTAGCCACCTTGGTCAGAATCCTCTGTGCTAACTGACCACTTTCCCTAACTTGAATTCTTATGGGCTGAGGGATTCTCATTCATTCACTTACTGATTCATCCATGCAACGAATACTATGTGGGCACCTGCCTTGGATTAGGTACTATTCTTATCAACGAACAAAACATTCTCTGTCTTTAGCCATTTACACTTTGAGCAAAAATGGAAAATAAATTTAAAAAATTGAATATACAGAACATCAGATTGTCATAAGCATATGGAAAATAATAAAGCAGGTGTTGAAGGAGGAGAAGATGTTGCTGGTGGTAGTTGCTATTATAAATAGGGGGGCAGATTCAGGACTTATTGACAAGTGGGTATTTTATGAGACATTTAAAGGAGTGGAGGGACTAGTGATGCAGCTACCTGGGGGAAGAACATTCTAGGCAGAGAAAATAATAAAAGACATTTGCTATGAGGGCTTTGGGTGTTCTGGGAAGAATAAAAAAGCCAGGTGATCAGAGCAGAGATGGGCAGTGGAGAGAGGGTTAAAAGTGGGATGTGGGATTAAAGAGGTAGTGAGGGCAGGCAGGGAAGACAGCATAATGGTTATGCAAAAAATTTTCATGCCTGAGACTCCAAGTTTCAGGTTCAAACCCCCCAACACCATAAGTCAGAACTAAGCAGTTCTCTGGTCTCTCTGTATCTCTCAGTGTATCTCTTTTACACATGAAATAAAATAAGATATGCTTTAATTTTTAAAAGTTAAAAAGGTAGTGGGGAGGAGGTAGGGAACCAAGTTGTTGAATGATGTACTGTAAGTATTTTGAATTTTACTCAGAGTGAATCAGGAAGTCACTGCAGAGTATATAAGCATCAAAAGGATATAAAATATGATTTAAATTTGAACTGGATCCCGTTGGATTCTGGTGGGAATCAGACTTCAAGAGTATACATAGTTCTAGTTAAATCTAGTAGAGTGAATATATACATTTACCCTGGATCACTCCTGAAATTCCACTAAAATAGCAAAGTATAAAGAAAGTAAATATAGGTCCCTAAAAGGTGACAACTAGAGCTAGAGAGAGAAAGGAAGAAAGAAAGAAGGAGAGAAAGAAAGAGAGAGAGAAAGAAAGAAAGAAAGAAAGAAAGGGAAAAAGAAACAATTTCAGTATCAACATATATAGAGAAACAGAGTAGCACTACCAGGTACTGGTCCTAGTTTTGAACAAAGCAGAGTTTCTGCTTTCATCAATTTATCTTCTGAAGGAAGATGAAAAATAAATTTTAAGAATAGTAAATACAGAGCAAGTCTTATAACTTATTACAGCTCTTCAGCTTAGTAGCTCGCTGAGGAGGATAAAGACCAGATCTGCTGGTGAGTTGGAAGTGCCAGTTACTTTAGAAGGTTATGGCAAGGGAGGAGGTTGAAAGAGTGGGAACTGATTCAAAGACTCTCAGCTTTGTGAAGTACTCCTTTCCCCACCCCCGGGGGAAAGCATGTGTGTACTACTTAGACAGTTTCTACCTGTAGTTGGGGAGAGAGACCCATAGGGTACTGGGGAGGCTTCCACACAATATAAACCAGTGGGGCCCCATGGAGGTGGGTGGTCACAGAAGGTTTTCTGGGGGATGGGAGGTGAAATTTGTGCTGCATTTTGGAGGATGACCTTGTGATACATGGAGAAATGAAGGCAAGGAATTCCCAGTAGATTGATGAGTTTGAAGATGTGGAATCCAGGAAAGTCTTTTTTTTGGTGATTAATAGTAGATTACAAGATTAAAAGATTACAGTATATAGTTCCACACCACACCCCCACTACCAAAGTTTTTATCCCCACCCTTCCTCCTCCTCCAAAGATAACCACCATAGTGCTCATAAGTCTTTAGTTTGCTTGCTTCAGTTCCCCACCCCCACTCCCTCCAGTTCATGTGTATCAGATTACAAGTCCAAGAAGGATTCAGAGGACCTAGTGGGGGTTGTAGTGTTATATGGGAAACTGGGGAATGTTATGCATGTACAAACTATTGTACTTACTGTTGAATGTAAAACATTAATTCCCCAATTAAAAAAAAAAAATCTCTAGATTTCACACATAAGTGAAACCATCCCATAGTTGTTCTGGAAAGGCATCTGGAAGAAGAGATACATATCCCAATTTTAGAAAGATCTAGGTTCATTATGGGAAGTGGATTTGAAAAAAAAAAAGTTATTTACTAGAGACAGAAACTGAGATGGAAGAGGGAGATAGAAGGAGAGACATCTGCAGCATTGCTTCACCACTTGTGAAGCTTCTCCCCTTAAGGTGGGAATCAAGGCTTGAATCCAGGTCCTTGTGCATGGTAATATGTGTGCTTTACTTGATGCACCACCATCCAACCCCATGGAAAGAGATTTTTATAGAACCCAAGCAGAAATAGAGAGGTGCTGAGAGAAACTATAATTACTTGCATGAGATCTTGAACTAGAGCTGAGTTACACCAGCAGGAGAACTTGCTGACAGACTGGGCATGAGGAACAGTATCATCTAGTGTAGCATAGCCCTGGGTTCAAATCCCAGCTCTGTCACCTAGTACTAAGTCTACAAGACCTAGTCTAAATACTAACTCTCAGTGAAGTGACTCTTTCTGTTCACTTTCTGGATGTGTATCAGCCTTAGTCTGCCTTCCTGACTCGCTCGGTACAAGTTTCTGCTTACATGGCTCCACTGTTTCTGGTGTCCTTTTTAAAAAATTATATTTATAGACAGTAAGAGAAGGAGAGATACTGTAGCACTGCTCCACCACTTTAAAAGTGCCCATCTCCTCCCCACACAGGTGAGAACTAGGGGGCTTGAACTTGGCAATGTGTTTTACCAGGCGATTCACCACTCTCTTTTAGAGTTCTCTTCGTTATGCCTGAGTTTAGATTATCTGCTCTCTGTACTTTTCTTTAAACTCTCCTGCCCTTGCTGCTCTGGTGCCTGGAACCCCAGCAGGCTGTGGTCTTGGCAATATGTACAAGTCTCCAGACAACTCACATACCCTTGGACACTAGGTGACAGATACTGGCTAGAAATCAGCAATTTTCACAAGTCCTCTTCATACAGGTGAGATGACAGGGGTAGGCTGGGATGGTGCTGCGTAAAGAAAGGAGGCTTTGAGGTTTATGTACAGAAAGAGATGTGACTACAGAAAATACTCAATGTGAGCTCATAGCAGAGCACAACTGTGCATCTGTGTGTGTGCTCGTGAGTGCACAGCATGCTCTCCTAAGGGAGTGCATGACCATATGTGTCAGTGTAGGGTTCACATAGTGAGGGGTCTTTCCACATGATGCAGGAATTGACTGAGAAGCTGATGCTCTACTTTGGCCCATATGCTCTGTAATATTATCATATGTACCTGATGTAAATGACAGCCCCCATACCCCCAGGCTCTCCAGATGTAACTCACTTATGTATGCAGTGCACAACTTGAACGTATGTACTAGAAGGACTAGTTTCTCCACATATCCAAGCAGGGCTTTTAATGAGTAAACCTTTTGTTAAACTAGGTTTGATACTGGAGGGTCGTACCTTAGAAATAAAAGCTTGCCTGATCTTTAGCTTGTATGGTCGTTTATTTCTGGCATCCTGTGAAAAACATACATAAGGCTCTTTTTTTGATTCTGTGTATCTTTGTAGTGCATATTTTCCCAGACTTGGAAACCTGGAGAAACATTTACCCAGGCATCTTATTTCTGTTTTTAGTGTAAGTCACAACAATTAGAAATGTTTTTTCACCCCCAAACAAAAACGTGGCTCATACCTGGCAACAGGAGACTAAGACAACCTAGTCTTAGACATCATGCCTGAGGGCATTTTCCTCTGGGCCACGAGAAGGGGCCACACCTCTTAGGTGCAGTCAGCTGCCTTTTGAAATGACTTGCCATCCTAGAACCATAAAATGGCTAATGACATACTGCTATCCCATATGCTATTCAAGGCAGTGGGACTTTAATTATTTCTCCTGGGATGAGCTAAAGATTCAGAAAGTCTCAGAAATCTTGGAATGAAACTGTGACTTAAGAAGCAGCCAGACAGGGTGTGATGGATCCTCAGTAGGGCTTAGCAGCTGTGGGTCATTCACATGGAAGCAGTGATGCACACAGATGTTACTATGGTGATCTCCATAACTCAGAGGGTGTGGAAATTTGGGGATTCTCAAGGGAACACTACAGTTCCTCTTACCAGGCCCCTGTAACCTGGAATTTACAGGCTCCAAGTACAAATTGTACCAATTAATATCTTTAAAAATATGGCCCTTTAGTATTCAGATACAGCAAACCAGAGGGAATATCTGTGCATGAGAACATGTATGTGTGGGTTATGGCAACCTGATAGAAACTCTATAATGTTTGTATTACTATCTCACAAGGTAGAAATACTACCTAAGCCTCTTACTCATCTACATGACCTAAAACCATAACAGTTTCCTTGCTATCTAGTTAGGTATCAGAAGTCCAAAGTTTTTTTTTTTTTCCTCTTTACATTCTGCTGTCACTTCCTTTCAATAACCTTGACTTTAAGTTTTAATAATTTAACTGATTTGTTTAATTAGAATCAGTGAATACCCATTTTGTGTGTAGAATTATGCTTTATTGTTGGGCCTCATATATGAAAATTAGTGTGAAAGGAGAAACTTAATTTTGATTTTAACTATAATATCTAGAGTCAGCCCAGGGGCTGGGTGGTGGCGCATCTGGTTGAGTGCACATATCGCAATGCTCAAGGACCGGGGTTCTAGCCCCCAGGCCCCACCTGCAGGGGAAAGCTTTGCAAGTGGTAAAACAATGTTGCAGGTGTCTCTCTGTCTCTCTCCCATCTCTACAACCCCCTTAACTCTCTATTTCTGGCCTTCTTTATCCAATAGATAAATAAAAACAATAAAAAAGAAACTATAATATCTAATGTCTAATTCTGTAGTGTGGCTATTTAAAATATCTACCTTTAGGCAGAGGAGATAGTATAATGGTTATGCAGAAAGACTTTCATGCCTAAAACTCCAAAGACCTAAGTTAAACCCACACCCACATAAACCAGAGCTGAGAAATGCTCTGGTAAAATAAATAAATATCTACTTTCAATTGCCAGCATGAGTTCCCCAAGTTCTGTCCCTGGCACCACACATAATCAGAGGACCACTCTGACCTTCTCTGTTTTATTAAGTAATGAAACAACTCTTAAATAATATCTACCTTGAACATTCAAAGTATCTGCTTTAGGAATGTGGGCATTCAGAAACAAAATATGCCAATTTGTGAAGCTTGTAAAAAAAGAACATTATTGTCTGGTTGACATGACACTATTGGCCCTTGGACCTAGATAATCAGTCATTCATCTAAGACATATTTATGGAAGTTGACTCTGATTAGGTACTGGGAATATACTGACAAATGAAGCAATTAACATCCCTGTTTTCATGAAGTTATAGTTAAATCACAGAAGGAAAAAAAACAACATAGTAACATGAATATAACTGCACTTGAAAAATACCTTTAAGAATTAAACACTCTGTGGCCAGGCAGTGGCACACCTGGTTAAGCAC